>NW_026967575.1:0-300000 GCF_028390025.1 Pseudophryne corroboree | reverse complement strand
CCTATACTGGTCCTGTCACCCCTGTCCTGGTCCTGCCGCCCCTACCATGGCCATGTCACCCCTATCCTGTCCCTGTAATTTCTATCCTGGCCCAGTCGCCCCTGTTCTGACCCTGTCACCCATATTCTAATCCTGTCACCCCTGTCCTGGCCCCGTCACCCCTGTCCTGACCCTGTCACCCCTGTCCTGGCCCTGTTACTGCATACCCTCCAACTACCTTTTTGGCAGGTACAGTACCCGTAGTGCCTCCAGACCCCTCCCCAATGAACCACACCTCCGCACCTTCCCCTCTACCACATGCGGCACCCCACCCCTCCCCCATACGCTGTGCCTCCAGACCCCCTACACCACCCGTGGCTTCCACTCCTGCGCCCCTCCACCACCCACAGCACCTCCAGACCCCCTCCACCATCCACCCCCCATATATGTCTCCCCCCACACCTGCCCCCCCTCCACCCGCAGCATCTGCAGACACCCTCCTCCATCCGCGGTGCCCCCCTCATCCACCCCTCCCCCACCTGCCCCTCCACCACCTGCAGCACCTCCGGACCCCCTTCCCCATCCGCCGCACCACCTGTACCTGCCCCTCCCTTACTCACAGCACCTCCGGACCCCCTACCCCACCCCCGCCCCTTCCCATCCCACAGCACCTCCGGAACCCTTCACCCATCTGCAACATCCCCGCACCTGCCCCTCTCCCACCCTTGGCACCCATGCCCTTCCCCCACCGGCAGTGCCTCCGGACCCCATCCCCCATCTGCAGCCCCCACTCCTCTGCCCCTCCCCCACCCGCAGCATCTCCCGACCCTTCCCCATCCGGGCTCCCCGCTTCCACCTCCCCTCTACCCGCAGCATCTACAGACACCCTCCCCCATCCACAGCCCCCCTCCCCCCCCCCCCCGCACCTGCTACATTCTGTACATTGTGCCCTGCAGGTGCTGTTCACGCCGTCGCAAGGGGCTGCGCCTCCTTCACCATCACACGCCCTTTCATTGTGCAATATTTAACCACTAACAAAGGAATGCAGGTAAATCTCTATATAATACAAATATTGAACCCCAGAAAGGCATGCAAGGGTTAAGGGGGCGTAGCCCCTTACGACGGTGTGAAGAGCGCCCGTAGGGCGCGATGAAGCACCTAGTTATTATAATAATACAGAAGTATCAGCCTGTGGCGTCTTGTTATTATTATTATACAGGAGGAGCAGCCTGTGGTGTACAGTTATTATTATTATTATTATTATTATTATTATTATTATTATTATTATTATTATAATAATACAGGGGGAGCAGCCAGTGGTGTCTTATTATTATTATTATTATTATTATTATTATTATTTTCTCTAACGTCCTAGTGGATGCTGGGGACTCCGTCAGGACCATGGGGAATAGCGGGCTCCGCAGGAGACAGGGCACATCTAAAAAAGCTTTTAGGTCACATGGTGCGTACTGGCTCCTCCCCCTATGACCCTCCTCCAAGCCTCAGTTAGGTTTTTGTGCCCGTCCGAGAAGGGTGCAAACTGGATGGCTCTCTTAAAGAGCTGTTTAGAAAAGTTTTTTTTAGGTTTTCATTCAGTGATTCCTGCTGGCAACAGGATCACTGCAACGAGGGACTTAGGGGAGAGATCTCCAACTCACCTGCGTGCAGGATGGATTGGGATCTTAGGCTACTGGACACTGAGCTCCAGAGGGAGTCGGAACACAGGTCAGCCTGGGGTTCGTCCCGGAGCCGCGCCGCCGATCCCCCTTACAGATGCTGAAGAAAGACGGCGGAACGGAGGTCCGGAAACAGGCGGCAGAAGACTTCACAGTCTTCATGAAGGTAGCGCACAGCACTGCAGCTGTGCGCCATTGTTGTCACACGGCTCACTGACATAGTCACGGAGGGTGCAGGGCGCTGCTGGGGGCGCCCTGGGCAACAATATAAGTACCTATTTGGCAAAAATAAATACATCACATATAGCCATTAAGGCTATATGTATGTATTTTAACCCAGGCCAGTTCTTAAAAACCGGGAGAAAAGCCAGCCGAGAAAGGGGCGGAGCTTATTCTCCTCAGCACACAGCGCCATTTTCCCTCACAGAAAGGCTGAGGGGAAGGCTCCCATGCTCTCCCCTGCACTGCACTACAGAAACAGGGTTAAAACAGAGAGGGGGGGCACTGATTTGGCGATATAAATATATATTAAATGCTATAAGGGAGGAACACTTATATAAAGGTTGTCCCTGTATAATTATAGCATTTTGGTGTGTGCTGGCAAACTCTCCCTCTGTCTCCCCAAAGGGCTAGTGGGTCCTGTCCTCTATCAGAGCATTCCCTGTGTGTGTGCTGTATGTCGGTACGTGTGTGTCGACATGTATGAGGAAAATGTTGGTGAGGAGGCGGAGCAAATTGCCTGTAATGGTGATGTCACTCTCTAGGGAGTCGACACCGGAATGGATGGCTTACTTGTGGAAGTACGTGATCATGTCAACACGCTGCAAGTCGGTTGACGACATGAGACGACCGGCAAACAAATTAGTACCTGTCCAGGCGTCTCAGACACCGTCAGGGGCTTGTAAAAACGCCCATTTACCTCACGGACACTGACTCCAGTGTCGACGGTGAAGAAACAAACTTATTTTCCTTTAGGGCCACACGTTACATGTTAAGGGCATGAAGGAGGTGTTACATATTTCTGATACTACACGTACCACAAATAAGGGTATTTTGTAGGGTGTGAATAAACTACTTGTAGTTTTACCTGAATCAGATAAATTAAATGAAGTGTGTGATGATACGTGGGGTTCCTCCGATAGAAAGTTATGGGCGGTATACCCTTTCCCGCCAGAAGTAAGGGCGAATTGGGAAACACACCTTAGGGTGGATAAGGCGCTCACACGCTTATAAAAACAAGTGGCGTTACCGTCTCCAGATACGGCCGCCCTCAAGGATGAAAAATAGCCTAAGAAGTATATACACACATACTGGTGTTATACTACGACCAGCAATCGCCTCAGACTGGATGTGCAGTGCTGAGGGGGCTTGGTCGGATTTCCTGACTGAAAATTTTGATACCCTTGACAGGGACAAGATTTTATTGTCTATAGAGCATTTTAAGGATGCATTTCTATATATGCGTGATGCGCAGAGGGATATTTGCATTCTGGCATCAAGAGTAAATGTGATGTCCATATCTGCCAGACGAAGACACGACAGTGGTCAGGTGAGGCAGATTCCAGACGGCACATGGAAGTATTGCCGTATAAAGGGGTGGTCCATCGGACCTGGTGGCCATGGCAACAGCTGAAAAATCCACCCTTTGTTACCCCGAGTCAAATCTCAGCAGAAAAGGACACAGTCTTTTCAGTCTCAGTCCTTTCGTCCCCATACGGGCAGGCGGGCAAAGGCCAGTCATATCTGCCCAGGGGTAGAGGAAAGGGAAGAAGACTGCAGCAAGCAGCCCATTCCCAGGAACAGAAGCCCTTCATAGCTTCTGCCAAGTCCGCAGCATGACGCTGGGGCAGTACAAGCGGACTCAGGTGCGGTAGGGGGTCATCTCAAGAGTTTCAGCATGCAGTGGGCTCACTCGCAAGGGGACTCCTGGATCCTACATGTAGTATCCCAGGTGTACATTGGAAATTCGAGATGTCTCCTCCTCACAAGTTCCGGAAGTCTGTTTTACCAACGTCTACCTCCGACAGGGAGGCAGTATTGGAAACAATTCACAGGCTGTATTCCCAGCAGGTGATAATCAAAGTACCCCTCCTACAACAAGGGAGGGGGTATTATTCCACACTATATTGTGGTACTGAAGCCAAACGGCTCGGTGAGATCTGAAATATTTGAACACTTACATACAAGCGTTCAAATCAAGATGGAGTCACTCAGAGCAGTGATAGCGAACCAGGAAGAAGGGGACGATATGGTGTCACTGGATATCAGGGACACTTACCTACATGTCCAAATTTGCCCTTCTCACCAAGGGTACCTCAGGTTCGTGGTACAGAACTGTCACTATCAGTTCAGACGCTGCCGTTTGGATTGTCCACGGCGCCCCGGGTCTTTACCAAGGTAAAGGCCGAAATGATGATTATTCTTAAAAGAAACTTGGACGCTTTCCTGATAAGGGCAAGGTCCAGAGAACAGTTAGAGGTCGGAGTAGCACTATCTTTAATAGTTCTACGACAGCACGAGTGGATTCTAAATATTCCAAAATCGCAGCTTTTCCGAGGACACGTCTACTGTTCCTAGGGATGATTCTGGACACAGTCCAGAAAAAAGGTGTTTCTCCCAGAGGAGAAAGCCAGGGAGTTATCCGAGCTAATCGGGATCCTCCTAAAACCAGGAAAAGTGTCAGTGCATCATTGCACAAGAGTCCTGGTAAAAATGGTGGCTTATTACGAAGCAATTCCATTCGGCAGATTTCACGCAAGAACTCTTCAGTGGGATCTGCTGGACAAATGGTCCGGATCGCATCTTCAGATGCATCAGCGGATAACCCTATATCCAAGGACAAGGGTGTCTCTCCTGTGGTGATTACAGAGTGCTCATCTTCTAGAGGGCCACAGATTCAGCATTCAGGATTGGATGCTGGTGACCACGGAGGCCAGCCTGAGAGGCTGGGGAGCAGTCACACAGGGAAAAAATTTCCAGGAAAGTGTGATCAAGTCTGGAGAATTCTCTCCACATAGATGGAGCTAAGAGCAAAATTATAATGGTCTAAACTTAGCAAGACCTCTGCTTCAAGGTCAGCCGGTATTGATCCAGTGGGATAACATCACGGCAGTCGCCCACGTAAACAGAAAGGGCGGCACAAGAAGCTGGAGGGCAGTGAAAAAACTGCAAGGATTTTTCGCTAGGCGGAAAATCATGTGATAGCACTGTCAGCAGTGTTCTCTCCGGGAGTGGACGACTGGGAAGCAGACTTCCTCAGCAGGCATGACCTCCACCCGGGAGAGTGGGAACTTCATAGGGAAGTTTTTCCGCATGATTGTGAACCATTGGCAAAGACCAAAGGTGGAAATGATGGCGTCCCGCCCGAACAAAAAACGGGACAGGTATTGCGCCAGGTCATGAAACCTTTAGGCGATAGCTGTGGATGTCCTGGTAACACCGTGGGTGTAACAGTCGGTGTATGTGTTCCCTCCTCTGCCTCTCATAACCAAGGTATTGAGAATTATAAGACATAGAGGAGTATGAACTATACTCGTGACTCCGGATTGGCCAAGAGGGACTTGGTACCCGGAACTTCAAGGGATGCTCACAGAGGACTAAGGGCCTGGGGAGCTAAGAAGGGACTTGCTTCAGCAGGTACCATGTCTATTCCAAGACTTACCGCGGCTGCGTTTGACGGCATGGCGGTTGAATGCCGGATCCTGAAGAAAAAAGGCATTCCATAAGAGGTCATACCTACCCTGGTCAAAGCCAGGAAGGAGGTGACCGCACAACGTCATCGCCACATGTGGTGAAAATATGTTGCGTGGGTGAGGCCAGGAAGGCCCCATGAAGAAAATTCAACTAGGTCGATTTCTACACTTCCTGAAAACAGGAGTGTTTTGAGCCTAAAATTGGGGTTCTTTAAGGTTTTAAGTTTCGGCCCTGTAGAATTTCTTCCGGAAAGAATTGATTTCAGTTCCTGAAGTCCAGATTGTCAAGGGAGTATTGCATATACACCCCTTTTTGTGCCTCTAGTGGCACCGTGGGATCTCAACATAGTGTTGGGATTCCTTAAAATCATATTGGTTTGAACCGCTCAAATCTGTGGATTTGAAATATCTCACATGGAAAGTGAACATGCTGTTGACCAATATCTCACATGGACAGTGACCATGCTGTTGGTCCTGGCCTCGGCCAGGCGATTGTCAGAATGGGCGGCTTTGTCTTACAAAAGCCCATATTTAATTTTCCATTCGGACAGGGTAGAACTGGGACTCGTCTCCAGTTTCTTCCTAAGGGGGTGTCAGGTTTTCACCTGAAACAACCTATTATGGTGCCTGCGGCTACTAGGGACTTGGAGGACTCCAAGTTACTAGACGTTGTCAGGACCCTAAAAATATATATATATATATAGTTTAGGACGGCTGGAGTCAGAAAGTCTGACTTGCTGTTTATATTGTATGCACCCAACAAGATGGGTGCTCCTGCGTCTAAACAGACGATTGCACGTTGGATCTGTAGCACAATCCAACTTGCACATTCTGTGGCAGGCCTGCCACAGCCTAAATCTGTAAAGGCCCACTCTACTAGGAAAGTGGGCGCATCTTGGGCGGCTGCCCGAGGGGTCTCGGCATTACAACTTTGCCGAGCAACTACGTGGTCAGGGGAGAACACGTTTGTAAAATTTTACAAATTTGATACTCTGGTTAAGGAGGACCTGGAGTTCTCTCATTCGGTGCTGCAGAGTCATCCGCACTCTCCCGCCCGTTTGGGAGCTTTGGTATAATCCCCATGGTCCTGACGGAAGTCCCCAGCATCCACTAGGACGTTAGAGAAAATAAGAATTTACTTACCGATAATTCTATTTCTCGTAGTCCGTAGTGGATGCTGGGCGCCCATCCCAAGTGCGGATTGTCTGCAATGCTTGTACATAGTTATTGTTACAAAAATCGGGTTATTACTATTGTTGTGAGCCATCTTTTCAGAGGCTACTTCGTTTTGTTATCATACTGTTAACTGGGTTCAGATCACAAGTTGTACGGTGTGATTGGTGTGGCTGGTATGAGTCTTACCCGGGATTCAAGATCCTTCCTTATTGTGTACGCTCGTCCGGGCACAGTACCTAACTGAGGCTTGGAGGAGGGTCATAGGGGGAGGAGTCAGTACGCACCATGTGACCTAAAAGCTTTTTTAGATGTGCCCTGTCTCCTGCGGAGCCCGCTATTCCCCATGGTCCTGACGGAGTCCCCAGCATCCACTACGGACTACGAGAAATAGAATTATCGGTAAGTAAATTCTTATTATTATTATACAGGGGGAGCAGCCTGTGGTGTCCTCTTATTATTATTGTACAGTAAGAGCAGCCTGTGGTATCCTGTTTTTATACAGGATGAGCAGCCTGTGGTGTCCTGTTATTATTATACAGGGGAAGCATTATTATTATTATTACTATTATACAAAAGGGAGCGGCCTGTGGTGTCCTGTTGTTGTTATTATTATTATTATAGATTGGGAACAGCCTGTTGTGTCCTATTATTATTATTATTTTTTGCAGAGGGAGCAGCCTATGGTGTCATTTTATGTTTAATATACAGGGAGAGCAATATGGGGTGTCCTGTTGTTATTAGTACAATACAGGTTTTTGTGTATGGTTATTATTAGAATGGGGGAGCAGCTTGTGGTGTCCTGGTATTATTTATTATTATTATTATTATTATTATTATACATTGGAAGTGGTGGTGATGTCACAGTGACCACTTATATCTATAGTAATAATACAGGGACATGAGTGGGAGGTGAGAGGATCTGGGGGCGTCACAGTGAGATCACTTATATCTATAGTAATAATACAGGGACATGACTGGGGAGGTAAGGGCGATCTGGGGGTGTCACAGTGACGTCACTTATATTTGTAGTAATAATACAGGGACATGACTGGGGAGGTGAGGTGATCTGGGAGCGTCACAGTGACATCACATATCTATAGTAATACAGGGACATGACTGGGGAGGTGAGAGGGATCTGGGGGTGTCACTGTGATATCACTTATATCAATAGTAATAATATAGGGACATGAGTGGGATGTGAGAGGATCTGGGAGCGTCACAGTGACGTCACTTATATTTGTAGTAATAATACAGGGACATGACTGGGGAGGTGAGGGGGATCTGGGAGAATCACAGTAACATCACTTATATCTATAGTAATAATACAGGGGCATGAGTGGGAGGTGAGAGGATCTGGGAGCGTCACAGTGACATCACTTATTTATTTTTCATCCACTAGGGGGCACTGTACTCTTGGGATATGAACGGTGCGATAGCAGGGATAGGCACATTTAAATATTTAAATGTGTAACCCTTTTTCCCCCCTCCATACTCCCAAGATGCCTCAGTGATCTTTGTGCCTTCACTAGGGAAGGTCACATTTTGGAGTCATTCCAGGGTTTACTTTAAATTTTCTAAATATTTTTTCTTGTATCAATCACACTCCCTTCCCAGCTTATTAGAAAGCGTGGGTCCGTGAGTGTGTGCTGCTGTTGTGCAGCGAAGGCTTATTGGTGCTTAGACAGGGAAGCCCCCCATAGACCTTCATCAGTGTTGTCTGTCTATCTGCATGACAAAATCAGAAACAGCAGCTTGTCTGTGATAACTGTGAGAACAGCTTATGCTGCCGCCGCTCCGTTGGGCCTGTTTGTTGCTGTGATAGTGGGGCAGTCAGCTCCTGCTGCCGCCCCTCCATGTGCGGGGAAAGTGTTTTGCATGAGCTGCTTACTAAGGTATAGCTTTACTGGCTCAATCTCCCCCGCTTCCCGGCTCCCACCAGTGGTCAGACACATACTGCCACTGGCCGCCTGCGTCGCTCCACACCTGCCCACTCCCCGGCTCCTGGCAGCGCAGCTCCAAACCGCTGCCGCTGGCCTCTACAATCTGCCCCTCTAGACAACTGGGATGCGGCTTCCAGCAGTGGTCAAATAATGCTGCCGCTGGACACCTGTCAGGCTACACCTCGCAGCTCCAGAGAAGTGGCTCCCGGCAGTGCGGCTTGCAGCAGCGGACAGATCACACTGCCGCCACTGGACGCCCGTCACATCACATCACACATCTACCCGCTCTCCAGCTGCCACAAGTGCACAGACCACAGTGGATAGCTGCTGGGGGAGGTCATGGCGGTCCATAGTTCAGCGGTTCCCCCTAAATATAAGGGATGGTGGCCAGTGCTATAAGGGACATAACAGGCTATTAAGCCTAGGTTATTAGTGCTTTTGGGGGTACATAGGTTTTACATCTAGGGTATAGTCAGATGTCTATAGGTTTATTAAAACATGCTGGGACGCTTTTTTCACACAAAGGTTACACACCTACTTCCTGCTTCTTCCTACAGCAATATGTCAGTCCTACAACACACGGCCACTGGAGGGGGCAGGGGTGTTTAGTAGGTGGCACAGTGACCATCATAGATTTCCTCTATAACACAGTGCGGTGCACGTGGTATTATAAACGCTACAGTTATTTTCACTGAGTTGTGCGGACGTTGTCTCACTGTATTATTGTCTGTCTGCATGACAATATGAGAAACAGCAGCTTGTCTGTGATAACTGTGAGAATGTCTGATTTGCAGTCAGAGTTGTCCGCTGCATGAAAAGACCGTGAGGCGGCTAAGTCTGATTCATGGTTAATACCATGTGAGCAGCCAATGTGGGCTCAGGATGTTTCTAGAACTTTGCTGGGTTACAAAGTCCATGTATAGTTCAATTTCTAAGAATGGTCATCGTTTGTCTCATAATTACATTCTGAGGATTCAATGCCACATCTGATATCTCAGCATTGGGTCAGGAGTCAGATAGTGAGGTCACTAATAGCCCGAGCTATGATGATCTCATTAGAGCGGTACGCCAGCTGCTGGGTTGCACTGAAACATATGAGGTTTTATTGCTAGCAGACTATGGGCGACTGTGTGTTTTTCTTATTCATATCTCTTACTAAGCAGTTAATAGAAGCATGGCTAAATCCAGTAAAACACTTTTCTGGGACAACGCGATTTCTGTCTAAATATCTTTTCCCACCGGCAATGACAACTAAATCGCCATCGGTGGAGTCTTCAGTATCTAAACTTTCATTAAAATTGACTATTCCAGTCCCAGGTGCAGCTACGCTTAAAGACCCCTCGGAGAGTAAGCTGGAGGCCATGCTAAAGTCCATGTATACAGCAACAGGGGTGATGCTTACACCTGTTTGAGTTGGAGTTTGGGTTAACAAGGCTGTAGTTGCATGAAACAGCTCAGGTTAGGCCTACAACAGGGTTTTCCCTCAGACCAGCTTATATTTCTTACCGATCACATTTGTGAATTGGTTGAGTATTTAGGTACGGCTTCGTTGTACGTTGGACAAGTTTGTTCTCGGCTTGCAGCCCAACAGCTGCTGTGGTTGCGTTCTAGACAGGCAGAGTCAAAACGAGGAATAGAGGCGTTGCCTTCTACTAATGTTATCTGGTCCTGAATTGGACAAATGGAATTCTCAGTAATGAGGGTGGGAGATCTGTTTACCTGCCAACCATGCAGAGGGACGTGGTTTTCAACAAACCACTGACCGTCGTCAGGACTCAAGCCAATGGCATGACGGGCTTCCAGCCCATCTCGGCTCTTCAGTTGTGGGAGCACACCTTCAGAAGTTTCCCTTCGCGTAGTTTCAGACATCACAGATGGGTGGATCCGCAGTTTTGTTTTAAGAGGTTTCAATGAGTTTGACTGTCTATCACCGATGCAGTTTTTCAAGACGGGTCTGCCTGTGTCAGCAGACAAGTGAGCAGGTCTGCAGACCGCTGTTCAGTCTCTCGTACATTCAGCAGTTTTGGTTCAGGTTCCAGTACACCAACAAGGTCAAGGGTTTTATTCCAATCTTTTTGTAGTACCAAAGCCGGATGGCTCAGTCAAACCGATATGGAACCTAAAGGGGTTCAATCGGTACATCACTTACTACACATTCAAGATGGAATCCCTACGGTCAGTGATTGCAGGTTTAGAACCACAGCAATTCATGATTTTGCGGGATCTCAAGGATGCGTACTTACACATTCCAATTTGGCCACCACATCCGCATCTGGCGTACTTAAGTTTGCAGTACGACAAGCGCCTCGGGTATTCACAAAGGTGATGTCTGTGATGATAGTTCATCTCAGATCCTTGGGAGTGATAATCGTTCCATACTTAAATGACCTTCTCATCAAGGCTTCGTCTCAACAAATTCTTTAACATGCCTTACTGTTGTACAGTGCACTAGTTCAGTATGGTTGGATTGTCAAAGAATTCAGTTTTAGGAATGATTCTGATTACGGTGGATCAATGCATTTACCTGTCACAACAGAAAGTACATGCTATTCATCATCTAGTACTGCCAGTGCTCAAACCACGGACAGTCTCGATGCATTTGTGCATTCGACTGTTAAGACAGATGGGGGCATCTTTCAAAACACTCCAGTTCGGAAGATTTTCACTCAGGTCCTTTTCAACTGGATCTTCTCGCATAGTGATCCAGCTCTCATCTACAAATTCATCAGATGGTGCGCTTGTCTCCAGGACAATATCATGTGGTGATGTCCGGCCCAATTGAGGATTCAAGCAACCTCTCGCATGGCCATGTGACTTTGAGTCCATCCCCTTTTTGTTGATGTATGCAACTTCTGTTGCGTTGTCCAACTGAGCCTGAACAGTCTGAAACAGGAGCAAATGATCTGCCTGACGCAGAGTGTTGTAAATTGCCCTGAGTTCCAGGACACTGAT
Organism: Pseudophryne corroboree; assembly: GCF_028390025.1. Classification (NCBI taxonomy): domain Eukaryota; kingdom Metazoa; phylum Chordata; class Amphibia; order Anura; family Myobatrachidae; genus Pseudophryne; species Pseudophryne corroboree. The sequence goes on along the minus strand of NW_026967575.1, from coordinate 288,585 downwards.
TGACAGTAATCCTGTGATAATGAGCTGCTGAAACTGGCTTCCTAACACGTAACATGGTTGGTATAACCAACTGTGGAATGCCCTCTCGTCTTGAAAGTGGTCTCAACAGCCACCCTGTAAAATGCAGTCACGCTAAATCGGGGTAAAAGAACGACCCCTGCTGTAGTATAACTTGTAAAACAGTATTTCTCTTAGCCTTAGCTTCGGCAGGGCGTGTTGCACAATTGGGTGACTTATCATGCAAGCCACTGTATCTGGTATTTCATACTGACAGAGCAGAACTTTGGACAAATCACGCTTTTCTAAAACAGGTAGTATCTTCTTTCATATCAATCAACCAATCGTAGTTCCTGTTTTTCAGAAGATTCGGGTACTCCAGCTACATTGGATGTGGTACGTGCACTCCGCGTTTATGTAGCCCGAACATCAACTGTACATATAACGATACTTTGTTTGTTCTCTATGATGCAGTCAATATAGGTTGGCCAGCTTCCAAACAGACCATGGCCAGATAGATTAACCTGACCATTCGTCAGGTGCACTTTCATGCTAGTCGATGGGAACGTCATGGGCAGCAGGCCTTAGAGCTTCTACGACACAACCTTGCCATGCAATTACATGGCCATCAGTGCACACGTTTGTGTGCTTTTACAAGTTTGATAGGTCCCAAGAGTACTCCAGTGACCCCTAGTGGATCAGAAAGAAAACAGGATTTTGATACTTACCAGATAAATCCTTTTCATTGCACCCACAGGGGCACTGGACACCCACCCAGAGCAGTTTCACCTGGCTGGTGGTAAGTTCAGTAGTTCTTATGGTAACACATTTTCACCGACCTGTTCAAATGTGAAGGTGATTGTTATCTATTGTTGTGTCAACTTTCTAATTGTCCGTTATGTATCACTACTCTTGTGGCTCCACATACAAAATCTCAGTGCAGGAAAAAGGTTTGGAGTCTGGAATTGGATAATTCTGATGATGGACGCAAGTCTCAAAGGTTGGGGAGCAGTGGTCCAACATTGTCAGTTTCAGGGTCTATGTTCAGACCGAGAAAGATTACTGTTAACCACTGTCCTGGAACTCTGGGCAATTTACAACGCTCTGCGTCAGGCAGTTCACTTGCTCCTGTTTCAGACTGTTCAGGTTCAGTCAGACAACGCGACAGAAGTCGCATACATCAACAAAAAGGGGATGGTCTCAAAGTCACAAGGCCATGCGAGAGGTTGCTCGAATCCTCAATTGGGCCGAACATCACCACGTGATATTGTTGGCGGTCTTCATTCCAGGAGTGCCCAACTGGGAAGCAGATTATCTCAGTCGGCAGGATTTTCCTCCAGGAGAATGGGACTTACATCCAGAAGTGTTCCAGATGTTAGTCCAACGGTGGAGTTACCCAAAGGTGGATCTAATGGCTTCTCGCCACAATCATCAGACAGATATGTGTCCAAAACAAGAGATCCAAAGACAGTGGCAGTGATTGCTCTCACCATAGCCTGGCCGTATAGCCTTGTGTATCTATTTCCATTTCTCCAGCTTCCTCGGTTGCTAAAGTGGATCAAACGAGAGTCCAAGACCGTCATACTAGTGGCGACTCGTTGGCCTCGGAGAGTGTGGTTCTCGGATCTCCATGGACTACTCGCAGATGATCCCTGGCTGATCCCGCTATGTCCAGACCTACTACAGCAGGGGTTGTTCCTTTACCCCGATTTAGCGTGGCTGCGTTTTACAGGGTGGCTGTTGAGACTACATTCAAGATGAGAGGGCATTCCACAGTTGGTTATACCAACCATGTTACGTGCTAGGAAGCCAGTTTCAGCAGCTCATTATCACAGGATTTGGCGAGCGGTTGGTGTGAAGCTAGGATGTTTCCGACATATTCTTTCAAGTTATCCCATCTTTTGCTCTTTTTACAGACGGGGTTAGATGAAGGACTACGTTTCGCGACACTAATGGTGCAGGTCTCTGCCTTGTCAGTTTTCTTTCAAAGGCGTTTCGCTCTTTTGCCAACAGTTCACAATTTCCTGCAAGGTGTCCTTAGAGTTCAACTTCCATTCATTCCACCTACAGCTCCATGGGTCTTGAATGTAGTTTTGCATGTTTTTGCAGTCAAGTTTTGAACCCTTGCAACTCGTGAATGGTAAGTTTATAACATGGAAAACCATGTTTCTCCTAGCCTTAGCTTCAGCAAGGTGTGTTGCACAATTGGGTGCCTTGTCATGCAAGCCACTGTATCTGGTATTTCATACTGACAGAGCGGAACTTTGGACAAATCCTGCTTTTCTACCACAGGTAGTATCTTCTTTCACATCAGACAGCTCTTCGCCCAAGGGGGAAACTTTGGTAAGTCCCAAGAGTACTCCAGTGACCCCTAGTGGCTTAGAAAGAAAACAGGATTTTGATACCAGATAAATACTTCTCGTTGCACCCACAGGGGCACTGGACACCCACCCAGGGCAGTTTCGCCTGGCTGGTGGTAAGTTCAATAGTTCTTATGGTAACACATTTTCACAGACTTGTTCAAATGTTAAGGTGATTGTTATCTATTGTCATGTCAACTTTCTAATTGTCTGTTATGTTATGTGTCAACTTTATAGTTGTCCGTTATGTTATAATGTTATATGTAATTCTCCGTTGTTCATCCTTTCTGTCGCTCCTATTTGGCTCAGCAAAAAAACAATAAGGCACCTTGGGAGTATGGAAGGGGAAGGAGGGTTACACATTTAAATGTTTAAATGTGCCTATCCCTGCTATTGCACCGTCCATATCCCAAGAGTACTCCAGTGCCCCCTGTGGATTCAAAGAAAATAATTTATCTGGTAAGTACCAAAATCCTATTTTCTCTGACGTCCTAGTGGATGCTGGGAACTCCGTAAGGACCATGGGGATTAGCGGCTCCGCAGGAGACTGGGCACAAAAGTAAAGCTTTAGGACTACCTGGTGTGCACTGGCTCCTCCCCCTATGACCTTCCAAGCCTCAGTTAGATTTTTGTGCCCGGCCGAGAAGGGTGCACACTAGGGGCTCTCCTGAGTTTCTTAGAAAAAGTTTAGTTTTAGGTTTTTTATTTTCAGTGAGACCTGCTGGCAACAGGCTCACTGCATCGAGGGACTAAGGGGAGAAGAAGCGAACTCACCTGCGTGCAGCCAGCTTGGGCTTCTTGGCTACTGGACACCATTAGCTCCAGAGGGACCGAAGACAGGCCCAGCCTCGGAGTCCGGTCCCAGAGCCGCGCCGCCGGCCCCCTTACAGAGCCAGAAGCAAGAAGAGGTCCCGAAAATCGGCGGCAGAAGACATCAGTCTTTACCAAGGTAGCGCACAGCACTGCAGCTGTGTGCCATTGCTCCTCAGGCACACTTCACACTCCGGTCACTGAGGGTGCAGGGCGCTGGGGGGGGGGGGCGCCCTGAGCAGCAATAAAAACACCTTGGCTGGCGAAAATACATCACATATAACCCCCAGGGCTATATGGATGTATTTTAACCCCTGTCAGAATACAGCAAAAAGCGGGAGAAAAGTCCGCCGAGAAGGGGGCGGAGCCTATCTCCTCAGCACACTGGCGCCATTTTCCCTCACAGCTCCGCTGGAAGGATGTCTCCCTGACTCTCCCCTGCAGTCCTGCACTACAGAAAAGGGTAAAACAAGAGAGGGGGGCACTAATTAGGCGCAGTATTAACATAAACAGCAGCTATAAGGGGAAAAACACTTCTATAAGGTTATCCCTGTATATATAGCGCTCTGGTGTGTGCTGGCATACTCTCCCTCTGTCTCCCCAAAGGGCTAGTGGGGTCCTGTCCTCTATCAGAGCATTCCCTGTGTGTGTGCTGTGTGTCGGTACGATTGTGTCGACATGTATGAGGAGGAAAATGTTGTGGAGGCGGAGCAATTGCCTGTAATGGAGATGTCACCCCCTAGGGAGTCGACACCTGAGTGGCTGAGCTTATGGAAGGAATTACGTGACAGTGTCAGCTCTTTACAAAAGACGGTTGATGACATGAGACAGCCGGCTACTCAGCTTGTGCCTGTCCAGGCGTCTCAAAAGCCATCAGGGGCTCTAAAACGCCCGTTACCTCATATGGCAGATACAGACGCCGACACGGATACTGACTCCAGTGTCGACGATGAAGAGACGAATGTGACTTCCAGTAGGGCCACACGTTACATGATTGAGGCTATGAAAAATGTTTTACATATTTCTGGTAATACAAGTACCACTAAAAAGGGTATTATGTTTGGTGAGAAAAAACTGCCTGTAGTTTTTCCTGCATCTGAGGAATTAAATGAAGTGTGTGATGAAGCGTGGGTTTCCCCCGATGAAAAACTGATAATTCCTAAAAGGTTATTAGCATCATACCCCTTCCCGCCAGAGGATAGGGCACGTTGGGAAACACCCCCTAGGGTGGATAAAGCGCTCACACGTTTGTCTAAACAGGTGGCACTACCGTCTCCTGATACGGCCGCCCTTAAGGAACCTGCTGACAGAAAGCAGGAGAATATCCTAAAATGTATATACACTCACATGGGTGTTATACTGCAACCAGCAATCGCCTCAGCCTGGATGTGCAGTGCTGGGGTGGCTTGGTCGGATTCGCTGACTGACAATATTGATACCCTAGATAGGGACAGTATATTACTGACTATAGAGCATTTGAAAGATGCATTTCTATATATGCGTGATGCACAGAGGGATATTTGCCAACTGGCATCAAGAGTAAGTGCGCTGTCCATTTCTGTCAGAAGAGGGTTATGGACGAGGCAGTGGTCAGGTGATGCTGATTCCAAAAGGCATATGGAAGTATCGCCTTATAAAGGGGAGGAGTTATTTGGGGTAGGTCTATCAGACCTGGTGGCCACAGCAACTGCTGGGAAATCCACATTTTTACCCCAGGTAGCCTCTCAACATAAGAAGACGCTGTATTATCAGGCGCAGTCCTTTCGGCCCCATAAGGGCAAGCGGGCAAAAGGCTCCTCATTTCTGCCCCGTGGCAGAGGGAGAGGAAAAAGGCTGCAGCAAACAGCCAGTTCCCAGGAACAGAAGCCCTCTCCCGTTTCTGCCAAGTCCTCAGCATGACGCTGGGGCTTTACTAGCGGACTCAGGCACGGTGGGGGCCCGTCTCAATAATTTCAGCGTGCAGTGGGCTCACTCACAGGTGGACCCCTGGATCCTTCAAATGGTATCTCAGGGGTACAAATTGGAATTCGAGACGTCTCCCCCTCGCTGTTTCTTAAAGTCTGCTTTACCGACGTCTCCCTCCGACAGGGAGGCGGTATTGGAAGCCATTCACAAGCTGTATTCCCAGCAGGTGATAATCAAGGTACCCCTCCTGCAACAGGGAAAGGGGTATTATTCCACGCTGTTTGTGGTACCGAAGCCGGACGGCTCGGTGAGACCTATTTTAAATCTGAAATCCTTGAACACTTACATACAAAGGTTCAAATTCAAGATGGAGTCACTCAGAGCGGTGATTGCGAACCTGGAAGAAGGGGATTATATGGTGTCTTTGGACATCAAGGATGCTTACCTCCATGTCCCAATTTACCCTTCTCACCAAGGGTACCTCAGGTTTGTGGTACAGAACTGTCACTATCAGTTTCAGACGCTGCCGTTTGGTTTGTCCACGGCACCCCGGGTCTTTACCATAGTAATGGCCGAAATGATGATACTCCTTCGAAGGAAGGGAGTTTTAGTTATCCCTTATTTGGACGATCTCCTGATAAGGGCAAGATCCAGGGAACAGTTGGTAGTCGGGGTAGCACTATCTCAAGCAGTGTTGCGGCAGCACGGTTGGATTCTCAATATTCCAAAATCGCAGCTGATCCCGACGACACGTCTTCTATTCCTAGGGATGATCCTGGACACAGTCCAGAAAAAGGTGTTTCTCCCGGAGGAGAAAGCCAGGGAGTTATCCGAACTAGTCAGAAACCTCCTAAAACCAGGCCATGTGTCAGTGCATCAATGCACAAGGGTCCTGGGAAAAATGGTGGCTTCCTACGAAGCAATCCCATTCGGCAGATTCCACGCAAGAACTTTCCAGTGGGACCTGCTGGACAAATGGTCCGGATCGCATCTTCAGATGCATCAGCGGATAACCCTGTCACCAAAGACAAGGGTGTCTCTCCTGTGGTGGTTGCAGAGTGCTCATCTTCTAGAGGGCCGCAGATTCGGCATTCAGGACTGGGTCCTGGTGACCACGGATGCCAGCCTGCGAGGCTGGGGAGCAGTCACACAGGGAAGAAATTTCCAGGGCTTGTGATCAAGCCTGGAGACATCACTTCACATAAATATCCTGGAGCTAAGGGCCATTTACAATGCCCTAAGCCAAGCAAGACCTCTGCTTCAAGGTCAGCCGGTGCTGATCCAGTCGGACAACATCACGGCAGTCGCCCACGTGAACAGACAGGGCGGCACAAGAAGCAGGAGGGCAATGGCAGAAGCTGCAAGGATTCTTCGCTGGGCAGAAAATCATGTGATAGCACGGTCAGCAGTGTTCATTCTGGGAGTGGACAACTGGAAAGCAGACTTCCTCAGCAGGCACGACCTCCACCCGGGAGAGTGGGGACTTCACCCAGAAGTCTTCCACATGATTGTAAACCGTTGGGAAAAACCAAAGGTGGACATGATGGCGTCCCGCCTCAACAAGAAACTCGACAGGTATTGCGCCAGGTCAAGGGACCCTCAGGCAATAGCTGTGGACGTTCTGGTAACACCGTGGGTGTACCAGTCAGTGTATGTGTTCCCTCCTCTGCCTCTCATACCCAAGGTACTGAGAATTATAAGACGGAGAGGAGTAAGAACTATACTCGTGGCTCCGGATTGGCCAAGAAGGATTTGGTACCCGGAACTTCAAGAGATGCTCACAGAGGACCCATGGCCTCTACCTCTAAGAAGGGACCTGCTCCAGCAAGGACCCTGTCTGTTCCAAGACTTACCGCGGCTGCGTTTGACGGCATGGCGGTTGAACGCCGGATCCTGAAGGAAAAAGGCATTCCGGAAGAAGTCATTCCTACCCTGATCAAAGCCAGGAAGGATGTGACCGCAAAGCATTTTCACCGCATTTGGCGAAAAATATGTTGCGTGGTGCGAGGCCAGGAAGGCCCCAATGGAGGAATTTCAACTGGGTCGATTCCTGCATTTCCTGCAAACAGGAGTGTCTATGGGCCTAAAATTAGGATCCATTAAGGTTCAGATTTCGGCCCTGTCGATTTTCTTCCAGAAAGAACTGGCTTCAGTTCCTGAAGTTCAGACGTTTGTCAAGGGGGTGCTGCATATACAGCCTCCTTTTGTGCCTCCAGTGGCACCTTGAGATCTCAATGTAGTTTTGGGGTTCCTAAAATCACATTGGTTTGAACCGCTTAAATCTGTGGATTTGAAATATCTCACATGGAAAGTGGTCATGCTGTTGGCCCTGGCTTCGGCCAGGCGCGTGTCAGAATTGGCGGCTTTATCTTATAAAAGCCCTTACCTGATTTTTCATACGGACAGGGCAGAATTGAGGACTCTTCCTCAATTTCTCCCCTAAGGTGGTTTCAGCGTTTCACCTGAACCTGCCTATTGTGGTACCTGCGGCTACTAGGGACTTTGAGGACTCCAAGTTGCTGGACGTTGTCAGGGCCCTGAAAATATATGTTTCCAGGATGGCTGGAGTCAGAAAATCTGACTCGCTGTTTATCCTGTATGCACCCAACAAGCTGGGTGCTCCTGCTTCTAAGCAGACTATTGCTCGTTGGATTTGTAGTACAATTCAGCTTGCACATTCTGTGGCAGGCCTGCCACAGCCAAAATCTGTAAATGCCCACTCCACAAGGAAGGTGGGCTCATCTTGGGCGGCTGCCCGAGGGGTCTCGGCTTTACAACTTTGCCTAGCGGCTACTTGGTCAGGGGCAAACACGTTTGCAAAATTCTACAAATTTGATACCCTGGCTGAGGAGGACCTGGAGTACTCTCATTCGGTGCTGCAGAGTCATCCGCACTCTCCCGCCCGTTTGGGAGCTTTGGTATAATCCCCACGGTCCTTACGGAGTTCCCAGCATCCACTAGGACGTCAGAGAAAATAAGAATTTACTTACCGATAATTCTATTTCTCGTAGTCCGTAGTGGATGCTGGGCGCCCATCCCAAGTGCGGATTGTCTGCAATACTAGTACATAGTTATTGTTAACTAAATCGGGTTATTGTTGTTGTGAGCCATCTATCCAGAGGCTTCTCTGTTATCATGCTGTTAACTGGGTTCAGATCACAAGTTGTACGGTGTGATTGGTGTGGCTGGTATGAGTCTTACCCGGGATTCATAAATCCTTCCTTATTGTGTACGCTCGTCCGGGCACAGTATCCTAACTGAGGCTTGGAGGAGGGTCATAGGGGGAGGAGCCAGTGCACACCAGGTAGACCTAAAGCTTTACTTTTGTGCCCAGTCTCCTGCGGAGCCGCTAATCCCCATGGTCCTTACGGAGTTCCCAACATCCACTACGGACTACGAGAAATAGAATTATCGGTAAGTAAATTCTTATTATCTATGGTAATAGTACAGGGACATGACTGTGGAGGTGAGGGGATATTTACAGTGATATTTATGTCTCCCCCATTTCACAGAGGTGTGAAGAAGACATCTGGTGAGCGTGAGACACCCAGCAGCCATGCTCATGTGTCAGGAGGACTGAGCAGGTCCCAGAGCCCCATCACGGTGCCTCCACCTCACTCACTGATACATGAGAGACACAGTGACCAGAAGATCCAGAAACTCACCAACAAGATCATTCCGCTGCTGACTGGAGAGGTGACTGCTGGAAATGGAACATTGTACAGTAATACCAAGGGATGTGTCTGGGTGATGACTGGAGAGGTGACTGCCGGGAATGAGGCATTATACAGTAACACTGTGCGACGTGTCTTGGTGATGACTGGAGAGGTGACTGCTGGGAATAGGACATTGGCCCTCATTCCGAGTTGTTCGCTCGGAGTTTTTCATCGCATCGCAGTGAGAATTCTCTTAGTGCGCATGCGCAATGTTCGCATTGCGACTGCGCCAAGTAACTTTACTATGAAGAAAGTAAGTTTACTCACGGCTTTTTCATCGCTCCGACGTTCGCATTGTGATTGACAGGAAATGGGTGTTACTGGGCGGAAACACGGCGTTTTAGGGGCGTGTGGCTGAAAACGCTACCGTTTCCGGAAAAAACGCAGGAGTGGCCGGAGAAACGGTGGGAGTGCCTGGGCGAACGCTGGGTGTGTTTGTGACGTCAGCCAGGAACGAAAAGCACTGAAATGATCGCACAGGCAGAGTAAGTCTGAAGCTACTCAGAAACTGCTAACTCGTTTGTAATCGCAATATTGCGCATACGTCGGTCGCAATTTTAAGAAGCTAAGATTCACTCCCAGTAGGCGTAGGCTTAGCGTGTGTAACTCTGCTACATTCGCCTTGCGAGCGATCAACTCGGAATGAGGGCCATTATACAGTAACACCAGGGGGCGTGTCTGGGTGATGACTGGAGAGGTGACTGCTGGGAATGGGGCATTATACAGTAACACCAGGGGACGTGTCTGGGTGATGACTGGAGAGGTGACTGCTGGGAATGGTGCATTATACAGTAACACCAGGGGATGTGTCTGGGTGATGACTGGAGAGGTGACTGCTGGGAATGGGACATTATACAGTAACACCAGGGAATGTGTCTGGGTGATGACTGGAGAGGTGACTGCTGGGAATGGGGCATTATACAGTAACACCAGGGGATGTGTCTGGGTGATGACTGGAGAGGTGACTGCTGGGAATGGTACAATATACAGTAACACCATGGGACGTGTTTGGGTTATGACTGGAGAGGTGACTTGCAGGAATGGTACATTATACAGTAACACTAGGGAAAGTGTCTGGGTGATGACTGGAGAAGTGACTGCTGGGAATGGGGCATTATACAGTAACACCAGGGGGCGTGTCTGGGTGATCACTGGAGAGGTGACTGCTGGGAATGGGACATTATACAGTAATACCAGGGTATGTGTCTGGGTGATGACTGGAGAGGTGACTGCTGGGAATGGGACATTATACAGTAACACCAGTGTATGTGTCTGGGTGCTGACTGGAGAGGTGACTGCTGGGAATGGGACATTATACAGTGACACCAGGGGACGTGTCTAGGTGATGACTGGAGAGGTGACTGCTGGTAATGGGACATTATACAGTAACACTAAGGGATGTGTCTGAGTGATGACTGGAGAGGTGACTGCCGGGAATGAGACATTATACAGTAACACTGTTGGACGTGTCTGGGTGATGACTGGAGAGGTGACTGTCGGGAATGGGACATTATACAGTAACACCAGGGAATGTGTCTGGGTGATGACTGGAGATGTGACTGCTGGGAATGGGACATTATACAGTAACACCAGGGAATGTGTCTGGGTGATGACTGGAGATGTGACTGCTGGGAATGGGGCATTATACAGTAACACCAGGGGATGTGTCTGGGTGATGAATGGAGAGGTGACTGCTGGGAATGGGGCATTATACAGTAACACCAGGGGACGTGTCTGGGTGATGACTGGAGAGGTGACTGCTGGGAATGAGGCATTATACAGTAACACTGTTGGACGTGTCTGGGTGATGACTGGAGAGGTGACTGTCGGGAATAGGGCATTATACAGTAACACCAGGGGATGTGCCTGGGTGATGACTGGAGAGGTGACTGCTGGGAATGGGACATTATACAGTAACACCAGGGGATGTGTCTGGGTGATGACTGGAGAGGTGACTGCTGGGAATGGTACATTATACAGTAACACCATGGGACGTGTTTGGGTTATGACTGGAGAGGTGACTGCTGGGAATGGTACATTATACAGTAACACCAGGGAACGTGTCTGGGTGATGACTGGAGAGGTGACTGCTGGGAATGGGACATTATACAGTAACACCAGAGGACGTGTCTGGGTGATGACTGGAGAGGTGACTACTGGGAATGGGACATTATACAGTAACACCAGGGGATGTGCATGAGTGATGACTGGAGAGGTGACTGCTGGGAATGGGACATTATACAGTAACACCAGGGGATGTGTCTGGGTGATGACTGGAGAGGTGACTGCTGGGAATGGTACATTATACAGTAACACCATGGGACGTGTTTGGGTTATGACTGGAGAGGTGACTGCTGGGAATGGTACATTATACAGTAACACCAGGGAACGTGTCTGGGTGATGACTGGAGAGGTGACTGCTGGGAATGGGACATTATACAGTAACACCAGAGGACGTGTCTGGGTGATGACTGGAGAGGTGACTACTGGGAATGGGACATTATACAGTAACACCAGGGGATGTGTATGGGTGATGACTGGAGAGGTGACTGCTGGGAATGGGGCATTATACAGTAACACCAGGGGACGTGTCTGGGTGATGACTGGAGAGGTGACTTGCAGGAATGGTACATTATACAGTAACACTAGGGAAAGTGTCTGGGTGATGATTGGAGAAGTGACTGCTGGGAATGGGGCATTATACAGTAACTCCACGGGATGTGTCTGGGTGATGGCTGGAGAGTTGACTGCTGGGAATGGGACATTATACAGTAACACCAGGGGACGTGTCTAGGTGATGACTGGAGAGGTGACTGCTGGGAATGGGGCATTGTACAGTAACACCAGGGGACGTGTCTGGGTGATGACTGTATCACTGTGTGTGTGTCAGGTTCCTATAAGGTGTCAGGATGTCACTGTCTATGTCTCCATGCAGGAGGAGGAGTATATAGAGGAACACAGGGGTCTGTACAAGGACGTGATGATGGAGAATCACCGGCCTCTCACATCACTGGGTAAGAGGAGACTGTCATGTATTGTACAGAGGAGAGCAGGTATGGGGACCCCCTATATACACACATCACCTGATAATCACATATATACACTGTACTCAGTCTCTGTGTGTCTCCTACAGATGGACCCAGTAACAGAGATACCCCAGAGAGATGTCCCCGTCCTCTGTATTCCCAGGATTGTACAGAGGAGAATCACAGGATCCCACAGGAGGATCAGGTAGGTGAGATTTAGGGTCTCCCCAATATACCAAAGTGACTGTCACTATATGATCTGTAGAGGAGCTGTGTGTCTTATATACTGATATTATACTGTTTCACCTCAGTTTAATCTGACTGTATGCAAATGTCATTATAGTGTTTTCTCTGACGTCCTAGTGGATGCTGGGTACTCCGTAATGACCGCGGGGTATAGACGGGCTCCGCAGGAGACTGGGCACTCTTAAAAGAAAGATTAGGTACTATCTGGTGTGCACTGGCTCCTCCCTCTATGCCCCTCCTCCAGACCTCAGTTAGTATCTGTGCCCGGCCAGAGCTGGATGCACACTAGGGGCTCTCCTGAGCTTCCTAGAAAATAAAGTATTTGTTAGGTTTTTTATTTTCCGTGAGATCTGCTGGCAACAGACTCACTGCTACGAGGGACTGAGGGGAGAGAGGCGAACCTACCTGCTTGCAGCTAGCTTGGGCTTCTTAGGCTACTGGACACCATTAGCTCCAGAGGGATCAAACACAGGCCCAGCCTCGGTCGTCCGGTCCTGGAGCCGCGCAGCCGTCCCCCTTGCAGAGCCAGAAGACAGAATGCGAAGTTGAAAATCGGCGGCTGAAGACTCCGGTCTTCATTAAGGTAGCGCACAGCGCTGCAGCTGTGCGCCATTGCTCCCTCTGCACACCACACACTCCGGTCACTGATGGGTGCAGGGCGCTGGGGGGGGGGGCGCGCCCTGGGCAGCAATTAGAGTACCTTACATGGCAAACCGCACATAATACAGTTTTAATAAGCTGTATATGTGCATTAACCCCCGCCATTATACATAAAAAACGCGGGAGAAGCCAGCCGATGAAGGGGCGGGGCTTCTCCGCACACCGGCGCCATTTTCTCTTCACAACTTCGCTGGAAGGACGCTCCCCAGGCTCTCCCCTGCAGTTCCAGACGTCTAGGGTAAAAAAGAGTGGGGGGGCACATACATTTAGGCGCATAACTGTGTATATAAGCGGCTATAGGGGAAAAATCACTCTGTATAGTGTGCATCCCTGCATTATATAGCGCTGTGGTGTGTGCTGGCATACTCTCTCTCTGTCTCCCCAAAGGACTTGGTGGGGTACTGTCCTCAGAGCATTCCCTGTGTGTGTGCGGTGTGTCGGTACGGCTGTGTCGACATGTTTGATGAGGAAACTTATGTGGAGGTGGAACAGGTGCCGATAAGTGTGATGTCACCCCCTGCGGGGTCGACACCAGAGTGGGTGGATATGTGGAAGGTATTAACCGACAGTGTCAACTCCTTGCATAAAAGGTTCGATGACAATACAGCTTCTCAGCCCGTGCCTGCCCAGGCGTCTCAAAGGCCATCAGGGTCTCAAAAACGCCCGCTACCTCAGATGGCAGACACAGATGTCGACTCCAGTCTGACTCCAGTGTCGACGAGGACGAGACTAATGTACAATCCACAAGGGCCATCCGTTGCATGATTACGGCAATGAAAAATGTGTTGCACATTTCTGACATTAACCCAGGTACCACTAAAAAGGGTATTATGTTTGGGGAGAAAAAGCAACCAGTGGTTTTTCCCCCATCAGATGAGTTGAATGAAGTGTGTGAAGAAGCGTGGGGTTCCCCCGATAAGAAACTAGTGATTTCTAAAAAGTTACTGATGGAGTACCCTTTCCCGCCAGAGGACAGGCTACGTTGGGAGACATCCCCTAGGGTGGATTAGGTGCTCACACGCTTGTCAAAAAAGGTGGCACTGCCGTCTCAGGATACGGCCGCCTTAAAGGAGCCTGCTGATAGAAAGCAGGAGGCTATCCTGAAGTCTGTATATACACACTCAGGTACTATACTGAGACCTGCAATTGCTTCAGCATGGATGTGTAGTGCTGCAGCAGCTTGGTCCGATACCTTGTCAGATAATATTGATACCCTAGACAGGGATACTATTTTTCTAACCATAGAGCATATTAAAGACGTAGTCTTATATATGAGAGATGCACAGAGGGATATTTGCCGGCTGGCATCTAGAGTTAATGCAATGTCCATTTCTGCCAGAAGAGTATTATGGACTCGGCAGTGGACAGGTGATGCTGATTCTAAAAGGCGTGAGGAATTGTTTGGGGATGGTTTGTCGGACCTAGTATCCACAGCGACAGCTGGGAAGTCGACATTTTTACCTCAGGTTTCCTCACAGCCTACGAAAGCACCGTATTATCAGGTACAGTCCTTTCGGCCACAAAAAGGCAAGCGGGTCAGAAGCGCTTCCTTTCTGCCCAGAGGCAGGGGAAGAGGGAAAAAGCTGCACCAGACAGCCAGTTTCCTGGAACCAAAATCCTCCCCCGCTTCCTCTAAGTCCACCGCATGACGCTGGGGCTCCACAGGCGGAGCCAGGTGCGGTGGGGGCGCGTCTCCGGAACTTCAGCGACCAGTGGGTTCGCTCACAGGTAGATCCCTGCATTCTGCAAGTGGTATCTCAGGGATACAAGCTGGAGTTCGAGGCCACTCCCCCTCGCCGTTACCTCAAATCTGCCTTGCCAGCTGCTCCCAAAGAAAGGGAGGTAGTACTGGATGCTATTCACAAGCTGTATTTCCAGCAGGTGATAATCGAGGTACCCCCCCTTCAACAGGGGCGGGGTTACTATTCCACAATGTTTGTGGTACCGAAACCAGACGGTTCGGTGAGACCCATCCTAAATTTAAAATCCTTGAACACTTATATAAGGAAGTTCAAGTTCAAGATGGAATCGCTCAGGGCGGTTATTGCAAACCTGGAAGAGGGTGTCCCCATGTACCCGCCTCACCAGGAGTACCTTAGGTTTGTGGTACAGGACTGTCATTACCAATGCCAGACATTGCCGTTTGGTCTGTCCACGGCACCGAGGGTATTTACCAAGGTAATGGCCAAAATGATGATACTCCTTCGAAAGAAGGGAGTTATAATTATCACGTACTTGGACGATCTCCTGATATAGGCGAGGTCCAAGGAGCAGTTGCTAGTCAGCGTAGCACTATCTCAGGAAGTGCTACATCAGCACGGCTGGATTCTGAATATCCCACAGTCGCAGCTGATTCCCGCGACGCGTCTGCTGTTCCTGGGTATGATTCTGGACACAGAACAGAAGAAGGTGTTTCTCCTGGAGGAGAAGGCCCAGGAATTATCATCTCTGGTCAGGGACCTCCTGCAACCAAAACAGGTGTCGGTGTATCACTGCACGCGAATCCTGGGAAAGATGGTAGCTCTTACGAAGCGTTTCCCTTTGGCAGGTTCCATGCGAGGATCTTCCAGTGGGATCTATTGGACAAGTGGTCCGAATCGCATCTTTTGACCCAAGGGCCAGGGTGTGTCTGCCGTAGTGGCTGCAGAGTGTTCATCTTCGCGAAGGCCGCAGATTCGGTATACAGGACTGGGTCCTGGTGACCACGGATGCATGCCTCCGAGGGTGGGGGGCAGTCACTCAGGGAAGAAAACGTCCAAGGACAATGGTCGAGTCAGGAAACTTCCCTGAACATAAATATTCTGGAACTACGGGTCATTTACAATGCCCTGAGTCAAGCAGAATCCCTGCTTCAAAAACAACCGGTGCTGATTCAGTCAGACAACATCACAGCTGTCGCCCATGTAAATCGACAGGGCGGCACAAGAAGCAGGATAGCAATGTCAGAAGCCACAAGGATTCTTCGATGGGCGGAGAATCACGTGATAGCACTGTCAGCAGTGTTCATTCCGGGAGTGGAAAACTGGGAAGCAGACTTTCTCAGCAGACACGACCTCCACCCGGGAGAGTGGGGACTTCATCCAGAAGTCTTAAAGCTGATTGTACACCGGTGGGAACGACCACAGGTGGACATGATGGCGTCCCGCCTCAATAAAAGGCTAAAAAGATATTGCGCCAGGTCAAGGACCCTCAGGCGATAGCTGGGACGCTCTGGCGACACCGTGGGTGTACCAGACGGTTTATGTGTTCCCTCCTCTTCCTCGCATACCCAGGGTACTAAGGATAGTAAGAAAGAGAGGAAGAATTCCAGCTGGGTCGATTCCTGAACTTTCTATAGGCAGGGGTGACTATGGGCCTAAAATTGGGGTCCATAAAAGTCCAGATTTTGGCCCTATTTTCTTTCAGAAAGAACTGGCTTCACTGCCTGAAGTTCAGACGTTTGTTAAGGGTTTGCTGCATATTCAGCCACCTTTTGTGCCTCCAGTGGCACCTTGGGATCTCAACGTGGTGTTGGATTTCCTGAAATCACATTGGTTTGAGCCACTTCAGACCGTGAAGTTAAAATATCTCACGTGGAGGGTGGTCATGCTGTTGGCCTTAGCTTCGGCCAGGCGGGTGTCAGAATTGGCGGCTTTGTCGTTTAAAAGCCCATATCTGATTTTCCCTATGGACAGGGCAGATCTGAGGACTCGTCCCCAGTTTCTCCCTAAGGTGGTATCAGCGTTTCATTTGAACCAACCTATTGTGGTGCCTGCGGCTACTAGGGACTTGGAGGATTCCAAGTTGCTGGACGTAGTCAGGGCCCTGAAAATCTATGTTTCCAGGATAGCTGGAGTCGGAAAGCCTGACTCGCTATTAATCCTGCATGCACCCAACAAGCTGGGTGCTCCTGCTTCGAAGCAGACTATTGCTCGCTGGATCTGTAGCACGATTCAACTTGCACATACCGCGGCTGGACTGCCACATCCTAAATCTGTAAAAGCCCATTCCACAAGGAAGGTGGGCTCTTCTTGGGCGGCTGCCCGAGGGATCTCGGCTTTACAACTTTGCCGAGCTGCTACTTGGTTGGGTTCAAACACGTTGGCAAAATTCTACAAGTTTGAAACCCTGGCTGAGGAGGACCTTGAATTGCTCATTCGGTGCTGCAGAGTCATCCGCACTCTCCCGCCCGTTTGGGAGCTTTGGTATAATCCCCATGGTCCTTACGGAGTACCCAGCATCCACTAGGACGTCAGAGAAAATAAGAATTTACTCACCGGTAATTCTATTTCTCGTAGTCCGTAGTGGATGCTGGGAGCCCGTCCCAAGTGCGGACTCTCTGCAATACATGTATATAGTTATTGCATAACTAAAGGGTTATTGTTATGAGCCATCTGTTAATGAGGCTCATTATTGTTTCATACTGTTAACTGGGTATAGTTATCACAAGTTGTACGGTGTGATTGGTGTGGCTGGTATGAGTTTTACCCTGGATTCCAAATCCTTTCCTTATTATGTCAGCTCTTCCGGGCACAGTTTCCCTAACTGAAGTCTGGAGGAGGGGCATAGTGGGAGGAGCCAGTGCACACCAGATATAGTACCTAATCTTTCTTTTAAGAGTGCCCAGTCTCCTGCGGAGCCCGTCTATACCCCATGGTCCTTACGGAGTACCCAGCATCCACTACGGACTACGAGAAACAGAATTACCGGTGAGTAAATTCTTATTTTTTCACCTCAGTTTAAACTGACTGTATGCAAATATCATTATAGTGTTTTTTTTTTTGTGTTTTAGGTAGAACGTCTGTCTGATATTAAAACAGAAGACATAGAAGAAGAAGAAGTGACTGATATAAAGGAAGAAGATATAGAGGGAGAAGAAGAGACGTATGTGACTGATATAAAGGCAGAAGATACAGAGGGAAAAGAAGAGACGTATGTGACTGTTATAAAGGCAGAATATATAGAGGGAGAAGAAGAGACGTATGTGACTGTTATAAAGGCAGAAGATACAGAGGGTGAAGAAGAGACGTATGTGACTGATATAAAGGCAGAAGATATAGAGGGAGAAGAACAGACGTATCTGAAGGGTGATCAGCAGTGTAAGGAGGAGGAAATCCCTATAGATATCAGCACAGGTGAGTAATAAACACTTATTACAGAAAAGAGTCACATATTCTCCTTTCTCAGTCACTACAGCAATCTCTTATCCTACACCCTCCTCTGTCAGTACAAACTAATGAGGGAAATGTATCTGCCCAGTGCGGGAGTCAGGAGCCATCAGCCCCTATTATACTCCTGCTCTCCTCCCCTCACATCATGTCAATGTGTGTTACCAGCCCAGAGATCTGACAAGTCTCCTCCCCACACTCTCTGGTGTATCTCATACATCAGGAGCCATCAGCCCCTATTATACTCCTGCTCTCCCCCTCACATCATGTCACTGTGTGTTACCAGCCCAGAGATCTGACCAGTCTCCTCACCACACTCTCTGGTGTATCTCATACATCAGGAGCCATGAGCCCCTATTATACTCCTGCTCGCCCTTCACATCATGTCACTGTGTGTCACCAGCAGCCATACTGTTTCCTAGCAGTACCTATGCCTATGGTATTACATGCAAGGTATTTCCTGAGAGTATCACTATTAGCACATGCCGGTCTATATATAAACTCCTTTTCTCCTGCAGGGTTCACAGCAGTATCCACAGGATATACATTGGGATATGAGGTAACGTCAGCATATTGGCACCAATGATCAAAAGCTTTCCGCCTCCCAGAATGCAACGGGCCAGTCCCCTATATCCCTGCTTTCTGGCTTAGGCAATTCAGTTTTTTTTGTTGGTGTGGCAGGAGCCGGACAACGATCTTTGGGTTGCTGATTTTGGCAGCCCTAAGCTTATTTCATTTATTTTTATAGTCTTACATTTCTTGAGCGAGTTTTCTGAAAAGCATCTTACACGCACCTCAGAAAGAGTTACTCCAACAACTCCCCGCCAGGTCGCAACAACGCTAACCCATGTGTACAGTGCTGTTTCGGCGGAAGTCTGTGTTGGATGTACTAGCAAGTCCAGCTGACGTTAACAGGCTGTGGCCGGAGCATGGGGAGAAGGTAAGGCGTCAGTTCCGCATAGCGTGGTGGGGGGGGGAGACTACCGAACAGTTGCTGATGCGGCTGCCACCTCGGTACACCAGTGCTAGGTTCCAGGGATCATATACTCCAGGGATTAGTGTGAGGCCTGGGTCCCTGGGGTTGAAGTCAGCAGTGGGGAGTAAGACGCTCCCCTGGTCACCCCTCCCCCGGTTCATGACCAGTTTCCTCAGAGTTTCCTGCCATGAACTGATTTGCTGCTTCCGTCTGAGATGCTGTGTTTCTAAAGGACCCAATTGCAGCATAGGCGTCTGTGTGACTGGTGCATTGGTCTTCACTTGGACGTCTATGTTCACTGTTGTGTGCACTTGGAGTTTGTGTACACTATTTGCGTCTGGATCCACTCAGCATTCACTAATGTATTGGGTACGAGGAGTTGGATAAGTGCCTGATGCATATGAGTCTGTAAACTATTGCCGTTTCTTTCGCTGTGTGACTGAATACGTTAAGTTTCCTATATAAGGTAATGCAGTAATATGGTTCTCCTACATACTTGAAATGTATCTGTAGTTGATGATGTGCTCATGTTGCTTATTATACTAATGTATAACTTGTGACTGATTGCTAGTGTGATTGCTGACTTTACTATTTCTGTCATGTATACAGATCCTCAGTGCTGGTGCAAGGCAGGGAGGAATCGGATTGCATGTCACTTTAGCAAGCTATTAATTGATTTCAGTCACAAATTGTGTAGTTAACACCATACAAATGTGTGATTTGTTTATCATGTCTAAGAGCAGCAAGGGTGAGGAGGATACACTCTCCACAGCAGCACCAACACTGATTTCATGTTTGTCATGCAAAGCTTAGTTAACCTCTCAGGATCTGGTGCAGAATGGATTATGTGCAAATTGTTTTAGCTTTCACCAAAGCCTCCTGAATAATCCTAGGCAGGCACACGTTCAGATGGAACCCCCATGGGCTACGTTTGCACAGACATTATTTGGTGTAGCTGAGCGCATAATGCCAGCTCCTATAACAATTATAGGTTACCCTGTTAACCCTTACATGCAACATTCCCCCTGGGTTTTATCACATCCAGTCCAGGAATCTGCAGCCTTTCAACTAAAACGGACTGAAAGGCCTGTGGAAGGTAACATGAAACTACATCTTCACAGTCTACACATGTTTCAGATGGGGACACTTCAGAGGATGAGGATTCCTCGCATTCTGGGTCTGCATACAGAGACGAGGATGAAGGTCCCAGCTCAGTGGTTATACCTGAGCTAATTAGTGCTGTGAAAGCCATTCTATCCTTATAGGAGGCAGCAGAGCCCTTTGTTAAAATCCTGTGTTTAAACATCCCAAAACAGTCAGAACTGAATTTCCGGGGTTAGAACAGCTGACGGAGATTATGCAAGAGGCTTTGGTCACATCCAGTAAGAAGTTTAGAATTTCATGGAAATGGAATTCCCATTATCCTCTTCCAGCTGGGGACTGTTTAAAAAGGGAGTGGCTCCCAAAGTAGATACACATGTCATTCGATTGGTTCGAAAATCTATATTACCTCTGCCTTCAACATCATTATGTGATTGTTACGGATAGAAAAATAGATGGTTTTTTAAAAACAATTTTCTCATTGTCTGGGGTAATTGTAAGACCAGCCATAGCTTCAGCCTGGATGGCAAAAGCAGTGGCGGCCTCGGCTGATGCATTGGAGGATGATGTCTCATTGGCATCTAGAGAGCAAAAATTCCATATTGCACATAATAAACAGGCGGCTATGTTTATGGAAGAAGCAGCCTTAGATATGGGTACTATTGTCTCTCAGGCATCAGTCTCAGCAGTAGCAGCTCGCAGAGCGGTCTGGCTACGTACATGGAAGGCTGACTCAGAGTCCAAGGAGGTTCTAGAGTCTTTTGCCTATTACTGGAGATATTCTTTTTGGTAAAGAATTAAACAGTATTTTGGAGTCAGAGGCAGACTCCAAGAAAGTGAAGTTTCCTTCAACCCACAAATCCAAACCTAGGTTTCCAGCTTTTCGGCCCTTTCGGACCCAGGGAAAAGCAAAAGGGAAGGGTTATGGCAAACAGTCCCAATCTGACAAGTCTGGTAAGACTAAAAAGCAATTAGCAGAGGGCCTGCTTCCAAGCCAGAAGATAAGCCATCAGCTTGATGGTGTGGTCCTCCACCTGGAGGACCCCATGGTGGGAGGCAGACTTCATCATTTTGCACAGATCTGGCAGCAGTCCACCACAGATGCCTGGGAGCAAGAAGCGGTATCTCATGGTTATGCGTTTGCTTGCAAGAAACACCCTCCACAAAGGTTCTTTTGTACCAGCCCATCTTCCGTAGAAACGAAGGCCAGGGCCTTACAACAGGCAGGTCAGAAGTTGCTTCAATCTGGGATGATAATTCCAATTCCCTGTGCGCGCGCAACAAGGACAAGGTTTCTATTCCAACATGTTTCTAGTTCAGAAGCCAAATTGGTCATTCCGGCCCATACTCAATCTCAAGGTGCTGAACAAGTACATTTGGGTGCCTCTGTTTCATATGGAGACTTTACCTTCCATTATTTTGGCCATGGAGCTGGAGGATTTTATGGTATCCCTTGATATCCAGGATGCTTACCTGCATGTTCCTATAGCACTGTTTGCTATCCTCCAGCAACACTTTCATTTTCAGGCCCTACCATTTGGACTGGCTACAGCTCCCAGAGTGTTCACCAAAATGATGATGGTAATGGCGGCTTATCTCCGTCGACAAGGGATAAGGAGTTTTCCATACCTCTACGACCTATTAATCCTGGTGCAGTCTCAGGAATTGCTTCAGTGTCACAGTTGACTCATAAATTGGGCAAAGTTGTCCCTGGTTCCAACGTATGACTCACTTGGGGGCTGTATTGAATTTTGGTCTTCAGAGAGTGTTTTTACCTTTGAACAAAATGACCACAATACAGTCAAGGATTCGGGAGCTGCTACAGAGTCAAAGGGTATCCATTCACGCAGCTATGCGTGTGATGGGATCAATGGTGTCGACATTCGACATGGTGGAGTATGCTAAATTCCAAGTGGAATGGGTTATATCAGACAATAAAAACTCAGACTATGGTACTTCCTCTGTAAGTACGGAGGTCATTAGCCTGGAGGCTACAGACATCCCATCTGGACAAAGGAAGACCCTTTAGGATCTCAGATTGGGAGGTTCTGACAACGGATGACAGTCTTCAGGGCTGGGGAGCAGTGTCAGAAAAATGTTGCTTCCAGGGCCAGTGGACCAAGGAAGAAAGTTGCCTGCTAATAAATATATTGGAACTTCGGGCCATATATATGGCACTCATTCAGGCAAAGGACTTTCTTCGGGAGAAACCAGTTCAAATTCGCTCGGGTAATGCCAGTAGCGTACCTCAATCATCAGAAACTCGCAGCCAAAAGGCAATGAAGGAGGTGAGCCACACATTACGGTGGCACTAGGAAGCGGATTTTCTCAGTCGACATGCCATTCATGCAAACGAATGGGCTTTACACCCCAAGGTCTTCCAGACTCTGGTAGACAAGTTGGGCCTGCCGGAGATAGATCTCATGGCGTCCTGTCATAACAACAAAGTTCCCGAATACGGGTCAAGGACAAAGGATCCCAAAGCGACCTTCGTGGATGCCCTGTCATTAAGATGGGACTTTCGTCTGGACTATGTTTTCACTGATCGCCCTGTTGCCCAGGGTGATGCGAAAGCTAAAACAGGGAAAGGGCGCCATGATACTAATAGCTCTGGATTTACCCAGAAGACATTGGTACACCGATCTCCAGAGGCTGTCAGTGGATACTCCGTTTCTACTCCCTCAACGTGTAGATCTGCTGTCTCAGGGTCCTTGTTATTACAAGCACCTGGATTAGCTGTCTTTGACGGCGTGGCTCTTCAGACTTCCATCCTGAAAGCAAAAGGATTTCACAACAGTTAATTCAAACAATGCTTAGAGCAAAGAAACCTTCCTCAGCTTGCATTTATCATCGAATATGGCATGCTTATATTCAGTGGTGCAGTGCCAGGAAATTTGACCCTAGGTCTTTCAGAGTTCCCAGAGTCCTAGCATTCCTTCAGGCAGCAATGGATAAAGGTCTACAGGTGGCTTCCTTGAGAGTTCAGGAGTCGGCATTGACTGTAGGGTTTCAAAAGAAAAATGCTAACCTGCAGGATGTTTGCACTTTTTTCCAAGGAATGCTTCACATCCAACCTCCATTTGTTCCTCCTACAGCGCCTTGGGATCTAGGTATAGTCCTAAAGGTGCTTCAAATTGCTCCATTTGAACCACTGACGTAAGTGGATCTTAAATGGTTGACAGCTAAGATTCTCTTTCTACTCTGCTATTGCCTCAGCTAGAAGAGTTAGATTTCAGGGCATTGTTTTGTCGCCCTCTTTTTCTGATATTTCACCCAGACAGAGCGGTTCTCAGAACCAAATCTGGTTATCTTCCTAAGTTGGTGTCTAAATTCCACCTTAACGAAGAAATTGTAGTCCCAGCCTTCCAAGGGCCAGATCTTTCTGCGGGAGATGCATCTTTGGACGTACGCCCTCATTCCGAGTTGTTCGCTCGGTATTTTTCATCGCATCGCAGTGAGAATTCTCTTAGTGCGCATGCGTAATGTTCGCACTGCGCATGCGCCAAGTAACTTTACTATGAAGAAAGTAATTTTACTCACGGCTTTTTCATCGCTCCGGCGATCGCATTGTGATTGACAGGAAATGGGTGTTACTGGGCGGATGTACGGCGTTTTAGGGGCGTGTGGCTGAAAACGCTACCGTTTCCGGAAAAAACGCAGGCGTGTCTGGAGAAACGGTGGGAGTGCTTGGGCGAACGCTGGGTGTGTTTATGACGTCAGCCGGGACCGAAAAGCACTGAATTGATCGCACAGGCAGAGTAAGTCTGGAGTTACTCTAAAACTGCTAACTCGGTTTTGATCGCAATATTGCGCATACATCGGTCGCACATTTAAGAAGTTTAGATTCACTCCCAGTAGGCGGCGGCTTAGCGTGTGTAACTCTGCTGAAATCGCCTTGCGAGCGAACAACTCGGAATGAGGGCCGTAGTCCGGGCTTTAAGGGTCTACGTGGATCGTACCAGTGCCATCAGAAAGACAGACACTTCATTTTCTACGGATTTCACGAGAGGATTGGCTGCTGACAAGCAAACACTGGCGAGGTGGCTTCGGATGACGATTCAGAAGCATAATCTCAAGATGATATCCCTAATCCAGCTAGTGTCTCTGCTCACTCTACTCGTAAGGTAGGTCTGTCATGAGCAGCACAACGTGGTGCTTCAGCAGAACAGATATGTAAGGCAGCCACATGGTCTTCCATTAACACATTCATTAGACATTATGCCTTTGATACCTTTGCCTCTCAGGATGCTGCATTTGGGCAAAGGATTCGTCTTTCCAATCTGGAGCGCCCCCTCCACGAAATTGATTTGGAACATCCCAATGTATATTCTGTGGATATTACTGTGGACCCTACAGGAGAATTATGTAGTTATGGTAGACTTACTGTCGATAACTCTATTTCTCCTTGGTCCACTGTATCCACAGGGATCCCACCCTGACACACCTGATTTGAGGACCCTTACACTTACTAACCTCTTCCTTCTTGTACGGAAGTGTGTGCATGTGTGTTCTTCTCGCCTGATTAGGGCTCTCTATGATGCTCCTGCCTTGAGCTTTGGAAAACAACTGAATTTCCTGAGCCAGGAGGCGGGGATATAGAGGACTGGCCCGTTGCATTCTGGGAGGCCAAAAGCTTTTGATCATTGGTGCCAATCCGCTGACCTCATATCCCAATGTATATCATGTGGATACTGTGGAATTAGGAGAAATAGCGTTAACGACAGTAGGTCTACCATAACTACATATATTTCTGCCATGGTGCGGCTGCTTGCTAGGGCACCGGCTCAGGGTTCCTCATGCCACGTGACACAATGCTTAGGAAATATCTGGCGCAGCCCCTGTCATGTATCCACCTGCTCCTGTAACAGCCGGCCTCAGGGAATTGGCTAGTGACCGGCTCCTATTACTGAGTTGGCAGCATCTGAGTCTTGCTACCGCCGCCTTAGGTGTATAATACATTTATTGAGCTTGTGTATGGGAACCAGCATTCAGAATCCTGCACATTCCCTGCTGATTACCTGTCCCCTGGCACTTGGATGACGGCCTTCTCTGGCTTCTGATCCATGGCCTTAAGGACACACCAATGGTTCCTAATGGAAGTATCTTCAGGAGCATTTACATCTAAGTAGGAGGACAGGGCCTCTTGCAAAAATTCTAGTGCCTTCAGCATCCATTAATATATAATCCTGCAATCTCCAAGGTGGTAAAGGATTAATAGCGGGAAAAGGCGACCAGGACCCTATCAGAGGGGTGTGATCAGACCATGAAATTACTGTCGGTAGAAAAATTCAAGTGACCAGATTCTGGGATACACTGTGATAAATATGGAGACTGACACAGGACATATTATAAAGGATAAGCATTTATTTCTCTAAGTTACAACAATGAGAACCGGCAAATAACAAGTTATACTCAGTTACAGTAATAGGAAGAACAAATTAGAATACTCAGCTCTTATCTCAGATGTTTCATGATCTGTCCCAGATGATGGTCATCAATTACGTAGTTTAAACAATATAGTTCAGTCGCCCCTCAGGGTCCCCCTTTAATAACATAATTTATCTTATCCTGGACAACTGTCCCCTTTCACCTACTTATGTATACAATATTCCAAACATTTTACTAGACAGTATCCATCTGAGATACTGATAATAGGAACATATATCTATTATAATCAGCCAGCCTAAAAGCTGTGTATATTCTTCCCACTAATCCTAATAAAATGTACATATGTAGAGCAGTGAGGACATACATAAACAAAATGGAGATACACATGGACAAAATGGCATCTAAAAAGTAGTAACTAATTGTGAGGATACGGATTCTCAGATCACTCTGGTAAACAGTTTAGTAAAGTGGCAAATGCCCTTTATTGTAAATATACACACAGTACACTAAAACAGTAACTATTACATGCCAGGATTATCTAGCTGCTTCTAGCAGACAGTAGATATAATATGATTGGTTGCTATGGGCAACATCACCAGTTCTAAAAATCTCACACCTTAGTAAATTCACCCCTTAGTCGGGATGACAGGGGTAGCCGAGCCAAAATTTCAAGTAAACATGATGTAATGCAACTCAAATAACACAGTAATGACCGAGAAATTCCACTAGAGGTCAGCGTGATCACAGACGTGAAGTACTCAGCACAGACAGACACAAATGGAAAAATATATTCAATGAATAAATCCACAAAATAATATACTGTGAGGTTGTAATCAGAGTGTAATGAGCTGTACTCAGACGATACTTGATACTGGGCTCTGCATGTAGACTGAGAGGAAGTAGATTATACTGGTACCATATAAATAGAAGGTAGTTTCACCTCCAGGCAAATGCCTCAATTTAGTGTAGTGACCCCGGTCCAGCCGTCACAACACTTTTTTAGCAGTTTATATCAATTTTACAGCTTATTGAAGGCAGAAGGCAAAGCATGCGATGGCCGGGCACCAGGATCCAAAATGACAGTCACCTCAGCTCCCAATATCACCGCTGGGCTCCACTGACTATGGGCAGCCCGTTCTGTCCCCAGCAGTAGCAGAACTTGCGCACCCGTGTGAGTGGGAGAGCAAGTGATCCCGACTGAGCGAAAAGCGCCTCCAAGTCAGGTGTCAGGAGCGTGCAGGAAAACTTGGGCACACTTAGCCCCAGAATACAGCCTGTGGCATCAGCGTCGTCACTAGGCTGCGGCAGTGAACGGTGCCCGGAGGGAGCGGCTTTAGGGCAGTAGGAGTGGTGGATTTAATAGATTGGGTCTTGGTCCCAGCGGCGGCTAAGAGATATCAGGTAGGTTAGATAAGAAGCCACTTAGTGAGGAGATCTCCATAAAGCACGTCTGGATGGACCACACCCCTCTTTTTTATTATTTTATATACTAACAGGGGTGACAGGTGTGGTACATCCCTGCAAAGGCAGATCCATTCTCTTTCTCATCAGACTCTGCTGTCTTCCCTGCACTCTCACTCAGATGTTCACTGCTGCCAGTAGCACACGTATGAGAAGCAGAAGTATGGCGGCAGCTGTATAGATTCTGATATGTAATTCTCTGTATCATACTTACCATACACACATCATCCTTATTACTATTGAGAGAATAGAGGTAAAACACTGATGATGGGGGTGTAAGAGTGGATTATAACCTAGCAGATGATGATTACAGGGTATTATATGGTGTATTGCATGTAAAGTACCTTGTTCCACACCTACTCTGCTGTTGCAATATACCTTATATAAGGGTGAGTAACACGTGTACAGGCTTACCAGCGTATGAGCACACACATAAAGGAATGCTACCTTACCAATGCTTCCAGGAGTAACGTTAGGAGACATTTCTCTGATCTTTCAGCTCATATGACTGATGTTATTGTTCATCTATAGTCTACGGTATGTTCCCCATCTATTGTTTTACATTGGTGCTGACATAGGACTTGGCGAGTGACTACATCTCCATTTATACTTCATGGTTAGTTACCAGTACAAGAGAGAGATATATCTAAGTCTTATTATAATATTACATTTGTTATTGTGAGTGTTCTCAGGAGGGTGGACACAATGATTGTCTGAGACACAATATTATAAAGCCTTCATTAAAAGTTATGTTTTATTATACACACACATTTACAATTAAGTGTCCTAGAGAGTCGTCTTCTCCTATTGTTTACAAAATTAATATTGTTACAAAAAATGTCACATTTCCATAATGTATTTTATTTCCAGCAGATGGACACACAAGCAGGAATATCTCAGAAGGACATCTAATGTTATCCCCGGATTGTAACATAAAAGATAATGACAGTAGACAGGATTCTCCAGGAGATAACCCCATTACCCCAATTATACATCCAGCTCTATCAGCTGATCCCCCTGATCCTGGGAAATGTTCTCCTGATCACTCTGATATTGGTGCATCTGTTACAGCTCTGACAGTAGATACAGTGTTTCCCTGTTCTATAGATGCCAAATGTTTTACACAGAACACAAAGCGTATTAACCCACAGACAGGTAAGGCAAGTGAAAGGCCACTGATATGTTCTGAGTGTGGGAAATGTTTTACATACAAATCACATCTTGTTATACATCAGAGAAGTCACACAGGTGAGAGGCCACTGACATGTTCTGAGTGTGGGAAATGTTTTGCACGGAAATCACATCTTGTTATGCATCAGAGAAGTCACACAGGTGAGAAGCCGTTTCCATGTTCTGAGTGTGGGAAATGTTTTACACGCAAATCAGAGCTTGTTAAACATCAGCGAAGTCACACAGGTGAGAAGCCGTTTCCATGTTCTGAGTGTGGGAAATGTTTTGCACACAAATCAGATCTTGTTAGACATCAGAGGAGACACACAGGTGTGAAGCCATTTTCTTGCTCTGAGTGGGAAATGTTTTACACAGAAATCACAACTTGTTACACATCAGCAAATTCACACAGGTGAGAATATGTTTTCTTGCTCTGAGTGTACGAAATGTTTTACACGGAAATCAGATCTTATTACACATCAGCGAAGTCACACTGGTGAGAAGCCATTTCCATGTTCTGAGTGTGGGAAATGTTTTGCACACAAATCAAATCTTACTAAACATGAAAGAAGTCACACAGATGAGAAGACATTTTCATGCTCCGAGTGTGGGAAATGTTTTACACGGAAATCAGAACTTGTTAGACATCAGAGAAATCACACAGGTGGGAAGCAATTTTCTTGCTCTGAGTGTGGGAAATGTTGTTTAAGTAAATCACATCTTGTTACACATCAGAGAAGTCACACAGGTGTGAAGCCATTTTCTTGCTCTGTGTGTGGGAAATATTTTACACAGAAATCACAACTTGTTACACATCACGAAGTCACACAGGTGTGAAGCCATTTTCTTGCTGTGAGTGTGGGAAATGTTTTACACGGAAATCATATCTTGTTAATCATCAGAGAATTCACACAGGTGAGAAGCCATTTTCTTGCTCTGAGTGTGGGAAATTTTTTACACAGAAATCACATCTTGTTAGACATCAGCAAAGTCACACAGGTGAGAAGCCATTTCCATGTTTTGAGTGTGGCAAATGTTTTGCACGGAAATCAGTTCTCTTTATACATCAGAGAAGTCACAAAGGTGAGAAGCCATTTACATGTTTTGAGTGTGGGAAATGTTTTGCACAGAAATCAGTTCTTGTTATACATCAGAGAAGTCACAAAGGTGAGAAGCCATTTCCATGTTTTGAGTGTGGGAAATGTTTTGCACACAAATCAGATCTGGTTAGACATAACAAGTCACACAGGTGTGAATCCATTTTCTTGCTCTGAGTGCGGGAAATGTTTTACACAGAAATCACATCTTGTTACACATCAGCGAAGTCACACAGGTGAGAGGCCATTTCCATACTCTGAGAAATAAGCTTTTGTTGCACACAATAGACTTCACTCAGGTGAGAAACCATTTTAATCTTCTGGAGTATACTTATCATTGCCATGTAATGTTCCTCAAGATTCTGTCCTATCTCTTATGCTTTTTGCAATATACATGCAACAGGTCCTTCTGATAGAAGCTCACCAACAAAGGGCAGGGCTACAGCTCAGCTTTGCAAACCAAACAGACTTAAGCTTGGGGGTTCAGAGTAACAAAATGCTGATCATGGGGGTAATTCTGAGTTGATCGCAACAGGAATTCTGTTAGCAACTGGGCAAAACCATGTGCACTGTTGGGGAGGCAGATATAACATTTGCAGAGAGAATTAGATTTGGGTGGGTTATTTTATTTCTGTGCAGGGTAATACTGGCTGCTTTATTTTTACACTGCAAATTAGATTGCAGATTGAACTCACCACACCCAAATCTAACTCTCTCTGCACATGTTATATCTGCCTCCCCTGCAGTGCACATGGTTTTGCCCAGTTGCTTACAGAATTTCTGCTGCGATCAACTCAGAATTCCCCCCCATGTGCGGAATCTTGGGGGTAAATTTACTAAGATGGGAGTTCTATTTAAGATGGGATGTTGCCAATAGCAAGACAGCCAGACTCCAGCACTTATTTCCCTCAGAAGATCTACCTACAGTCATACATGTATTTGTATCATCACACATAGACTACAGCAATGTCCTCTACCTTGGTCTCCCAGCAAAATAATTGCACCACTTGTAGCTTGTACAGAATGCAGCAGCCAGGCTGTTACCTAACCAGCCTGTTCCTGCCACATAACACCCATTCTCTGCTCCCTTCACCGGCTGCCTGTAAGATGACTCTATTACATAATCTTACTGACTCTCCCAGCCCTACATGACCAGGGTCCATGTACCAAAAGCAGCGCCCTGTTTGGTTCCATCTGCAGATGAAGGACTGTAACCAGCAGTATCATAATTCCCCAAGCAGTGCTAAGATGTCGGGTGACACAGGGTAGGCGGCACCTTTGCAGTAGCGGGGGCTGCCAGAGCAGTGTGTACATAATGGAAAGCTGCTCAATCAGATTGTAATGTCACTCAGGTGCTAAAAGGGAGGGGTAAATCTGTGTAGGAAAAAACTGTGTTCCCTAATGCACACCGAGTGAAAAATAATACTACATAATAGTCAGATAATACGGAGATCTTAGTTGCGTAGGGGTGATTAACCCTATATCTGCAGATATACGCAACTAAGATCTCTGTATTATCTGACTATTATGTAGTAATATTTTTCACTCGGTGTGCATTAGGGAACACAGTTTTTTCCTACACAGAATTACCCCTCGGAAATGATCTATCAAATATGATAAATAGATCGGGCGCTTGTAGGTGCTGTTGCTCAAACAGCTGCTGCTATAAGAATTGGGTTAGTCACCCCCAATATATACACAACAAAGGAAAAGAACAATTAGCAGCGCTGATGGATGTATATAAAATATAATAGAAGGATTGGGTGCTGATATAAGATAATTTAATCAAATATGATCATTAACACAATAAAAACACAATAAATATAAAATAAATTATATAGTACTTAGAAGTATTTGCTAAAAAATTGAGGGGTCACAATGGTACTGCCTACTATTAGTGTAGTCCGTTCCCAATTCATATAGACTGGATAGTGCAAAATGGATGAACTACCCTGGACTGACGGCGCAGTCACTGGATGATGTTTAGTTACCACAATTTTGCCGCTGGAGGAATTAAAGTCCCTTCAAGTTGTTTATTATGGGTCCTCACTGCATCGCGGTGTCTCCTTAGTTTCCAAGGAGTGGTGGTGGTTCAATTGGGTAGAATGTTCAAAGGGT
Source organism: Pseudophryne corroboree (assembly GCF_028390025.1). Classification (NCBI taxonomy): domain Eukaryota; kingdom Metazoa; phylum Chordata; class Amphibia; order Anura; family Myobatrachidae; genus Pseudophryne; species Pseudophryne corroboree. Next base: position 257,407 of record NW_026967575.1, on the reverse strand, counting down.
CCAAATGATAGGCACAATGTCCAGTCCTGGTCCGGATACACGTGGCAGCAAATTTCCAGTAGGTGATAGCCCCCAATAGCTACTGGAAATTTGCTGCCACGTGTATCCGGACCAGGACTGGACATTGTGCCTATCATTTGGACCCTTTGAACATTCTACCCAATTGAACCACCACCACTCCTTGGAAACTAAGGAGACACCGCGATGCAGTGAGGACCCATAATAAACAACTTGAAGGGACTTTAATTCCTCCAGCGGCAAAATTGTGGTAACTAAACATCATCCAGTGACTGCGCCGTCAGTCCAGGGTAGTTCATCCATTTTGCACTATCCAGTCTATATGAATTGGGAACGGACTACACTAATAGTAGGCAGTACCATTGTGACCCCTCAATTTTTTAGCAAATACTTCTAAGTACTATATAATTTATTTTATATTTATTGTGTTTTTATTGTGTTAATGATCATATTTGATTAAATTATCTTATATCAGCACCCAATCCTTCTATTATATTTTATATACATCCATCAGCGCTGCTAATTGTTCTTTTCCTTACAGAATTACCCCTCCCCTTTTAGCACCTGAGTGACATTACAATCTGATTGAGCAGCTTTCCATTTTGTGTAGTGCAGTGTGTACATAGGTAATATTGTCTCCAAGCAGCACTGAGGTGTCAGGGGAGACAGGGCGGATGGCTGCAGTGCGGTATCAGGGGCTGCTGGAGGCAGTGTCTATGTGGGTAATCATGTCCCAAAAAAGAGCTAAGGTGTCAGGGAGACAGCGGGTGGCAGTAGTGGAAGGAGACAGGGTGGTGGCAGTAGAGGGGTAGACAGGGAAAGTGACAGTAGTGGGGGATACAGGGCGGTGGCAGTAGTGTGAGAAGATGGGGCAGTGGGAGGAGACAGGGCAGGTGGTAGTGGGGGAGACGGCGAGTGGCAGTAGTGGGGGGGAGACAGGGCGGGTGGCCGCAGTGCAGTTACAGGGGCTGCTGGAGGCAGTAAAGAGGTGTATGGGTCCCGCACAGAACAAGTTGATAATTAGACATGATGATGATCATGCTTCCTTATTTCTAATTAATCCCTTGTATGTGTTACTGTTATTTGCTGTGTCAGCCTTCATGTGTGTTCTGTGTAATAATCCTGAAAGTAGTGCTGCCACCGATCTCATATCATTTGTAGTAACTTGGAAAAGAGGAGATACGAGGTGCACTCTGGAAGCTTATAGGGGGTTAATCAGAGATGAACGCAGATGTGACATCACGCAGCCCCTGAAAAATGGTCCCGGCCCACCCGCGTTCACCCCTCAGGGATGTGACCGCAATGTGCGCATGTATATATTACCACCACCAGCAAACTGTTGCGAGACGCTATTGCGGCTGGTTCTGAATGACCCCCATAGGCTGTTGTGCAGAGTAAAGTATTTTTTAAGTTTAAAATATAGAGAAAAATCTGTGAATTAAAGATATGAAATAAAGTTGTTTAAAAACAAAAGGTTTCCGTTGAGTCTTTTTATGTGTCTGTGTATTATATTATTATCAGATAATTGTCGCTATGGTGACAGAAACAATTTCCTGTTACTGTGTCCCTTGTATTGTTACTTTTGTGTCCACATAATATCAGTGTTGCTGTGTATAAATATCCCGTCTGGTGTGTAAAGGTGGGTACACACGCTGCCATTGTGACTGTGCGATTTCCCTTGAACTGGCCGGAGCCCAGAACCACCAATAGTGACTATGTACTTGTGTTTGTGGCTATGTCTTAGTGTGACAGCTCATGTGAATAGTGGGGTATATATAGATATCTTATTTTTTTTAAATGATGTCTGTTCAAAGGTTCAGTTTTTGTTTTTTTACTTGTAGGTGAATTAGGGTTGTTGTATTGTCGAAGTCAAAAATATTACATACACACCACATGCAAACACCATCCACGCCCGCTACGTACACTGGTTCACGTATTGACACGTGGTATGAGTATATACGGTAGCATACGCAATCGCACAGAAAAGCCACAAAGACATATTCAATATTCTATTTATATAGTGCATAATGTACACATAGTCTCCACACACATTCCCAGCAAGTTACATATACTCAAAGGATAGAATAACAGAGTCATTCATGATGTGAGGGGATGGAGTAAGGTTAGTACTTAGTGCTTGGTATCCAGAAGTGCAATATCTTGAGACCTATATTCTGGTTGCTATGTGCAGTTTATAGCATGTTTCTGCACATATATAAGGATAGAACAGCAGAGTTATTCAGGGTTACAGGATGTGAGGGGATGGAGCAAGGTTAGGACTTAGTGTTTGGTATCTAGAAGTGCAATATCTTGAGACCTATATTCTGGTTGCTATTTGCAGTTTATAGCATGTTTCTGCACATATATAAGGATAGAACAGCAGAGTTATTCAGGGTTACAGGATGTGAGGGGATGGAGCAAGGTTAGGACTTAGTGTTTGGTAACCAGAAGTGCAATATCTTGAGACCTATATTCTGGTTGCTATGTGCAGTTTATAGCATGTTTCTGCACATATATAAGGATAGAACAGCAGAGTTATTCAGGGTTACAGGATGTGAGGGGATGGAGTAAGGTTAGGACTTAGTGTTTGGTAACCAGAAGTGCAATATCTTGAGACCTATATTCTGGTTGCTATGTGCAGTTTATAGCATGTTTCTGCACATATATAAGGATAGAACAGCAGAGTTATTCAGGGTTACAGGATGTGAGGGGATGGAGCAAGGTTAGGACTTAGTGTTTGGTATCTAGAAGTGCAATATCTTGAGACCTATATTCTGGTTGCTATTTGCAGTTTATAGCATGTTTCTGCACATATATAAGGATAGAACAGCAGAGTTATTCAGGGTTACAGGATGTGAGGGGATGGAGCAAGGTTAGGACTTAGTGTTTGGTAACCAGAAGTGCAATATCTTGAGACCTATATTCTGGTTGCTATGTGCAGTTTATAGCATGTTTCTGCACATATATAAGGATAGAACAGCAGAGTTATTCAGGGTTACAGGATGTGAGGGGATGGAGTAAGGTTAGGACTTAGTGTTTGGTAACCAGAAGTGCAATATCTTGAGACCTATATTCTGGTTGCTATGTGCAGTTTATAGCATGTTTCTGCACATATATAAGGATAGAACAGCAGAGTTATTCAGGGTTACAGGATGTGAGGGGATGGAGCAAGGTTAGGACTTAGTGTTTGGTAACCAGAAGTGCAATATCTTGAGACCTATATTCTGGTTGCTATGTGCAGTTTATAGCATGTTTCTGCACATATATAAGGATAGAACAGCAGAGTTATTCAGGGTTACAGGATGTGAGGGGATGGAGTAAGGTTAGGACTTAGTGTTTGGTAACCAGAAGTGCAATATCTTGAGACCTATATTATGGTTGCTATGTGCAGTTTATAGCATGTTTCTGCACATATATAAGGATAGAACAGCAGAGTTATTCAGGGTTACAGGATGTGAGTGGATGGAGTAAGGTTAGGACTTAGTGCTTGGTATCCAGAAGTGCAATATCTTGAGACCTATATTCTGGTTGCTATTTGCAGTTTATAGCATGTTTCTGCACATATATAAGGATAGAACAGCAGAGTTATTCAGGGTTACAGGATGTGAGGGGATGGAGTAAGGTTAGGAATAAGTGTTTGGTAACCAGAAGTGCAATATCTTGAGACCTATATTCTGGTTGCTATGTGCAGTTTATAGCATGTTTCTGCACATATATAAGGATAGAACAGCAGAGTTATTCAGGGTTACAGGATGTGAGGGGATGGAGTAAGGTTAGGAATAAGTGTTTGGTAACCAGAAGTGCAATATCTTGAGACCTATATTCTGGTTGCTATGTGCAGTATATAGCATGTTTCTGCACATATAAGGATAGAACAACAGAGTTATTCAGGGTTACAGGATGTGAGGGGATGGAGCAAGGTTAGGACTTAGTGTTTGGTAACCAGAAGTGCAATATCATGAGACCTATATTCTGGTTGCTATGTGCAGTTTATAGCATGTTTCTGTACATATATAAGGATAGAACAGCAGAGTTATTCAGGGTTACAGGATGTGAGGGGATGGAGTAAGGTTAGGACTTAGTGTTTGGTAACCAGAAGTGCAATATCTTGAGACCTATATTCTGGTTGCTATGTGCAGTTTATAGCATGTTTCTGTACATATATAAGGATAGAACAGCAGAGTTATTCAGGGTTACAGGATGTGAGGGGATGGAGTAAGGTTAGGACTTAGTGTTTGGTAACTAGAAGTGCAGTATCTTGAGACCTATATTCTGGTTGCTATTTGCAGTGTATAGCATGTTTCTGCACATATATAAGGATAAAACAGCAGAGTTATTCAGGGTTACAGGATGTGAGGGGATGGAGCAAGGTTAGGACTTAGTGTTTGGTAACCAGAAGTGCAATATCTTGAGACCTATATTCTGGTTGCTATTTGCAGTTTATAGCATGTTTCTGCACATATATAAGGATAGAACAGCAGAGTTATTCAGGGTTACAGGATGTGAGGGGATGGAGTAAGGTTAGGACTTAGTGCTTGGTAACCAGAAGTGCAGTATCTTGAGACCTATATTCTGGTTGCTATTTGCAGTGTATAGCATGTTTCTGCACATATATAAGGATAAAACAGCAGAGTTATTCAGGGTTACAGGATGTGAGGGGATGGAGTAAGGTTAGGACTTAGTGTTTGGTAACCAGAAGTGCAATATCTTGAGATCTATATTCTGGTTGCTATGTGCAGTATATAGCATGTTTCTGCACATATATAAGGATAGAACAGCAGAGTTATTCAGGGTTACAGGATGTGAGGGGATGGAGTAAGGTTAGGAATAAGTGTTTGGTAACTAGAAGTGCAATATCTTGAGACCTATATTCTGGTTGCTATTTGCAGTTTATAACATGTTTCTGCACATATATAAGGATAGAACAGCAGAGTTATTCAGGGATACAGGATGTGAGGGGATGGAGTAAGGTTAGGACTTAGTGCTTGGTAACCAGAAGTGCAGTATCTTGAGACCTATATTCTGGTTGCTATTTGCAGTGTATAGCATGTTTCTGCACATATATAAGGATAGAACAGCAGAGTTATTCAGGGATACAGGATGTGAGGGGATGGAGTAAGGTTAGGACTTAGTGTTTGGTAACCAGAAGTGCAATATCATGAGACCTATATTCTGGTTGCTATGTGCAGTTTATAGCATGTTTCTGCACATATATAATGATAGAACAGCAGAGTTATTCAGGGTTACAGGATGTGAGGGGATGGAGTAAGGTTAGGACTTAGTGTTTGGTAACCAGAAGTGCAATATCTTGAGATCTATATTCTGGTTGCTATGTGCAGTATATAGCATGTTTCTGCACATATATAAGGATAGAACAGCAGAGTTATTCAGGGTTACAGGATGTGAGGGGATGGAGTAAGGTTAGGACTTAGTGCTTGGTATCCAGAAGTGCAATATCTTGAGACCTATATTCTGGTTGCTAATTGCAGTTTATAGCATGTTTCTGCACACATATAAGGATAGAACAGCAGAGTTATTCAGGGTTACAGGATGTGAGGGGATGGAGTAAGGTTAGGACTTAGTGTTTGGTATCCAGAAGTGCAATATCTTGAGACCTATATTCTGGTTGCTATTTGCAGTTTATAGCATGTTTCTGCACATATATAAGGATAGAACAGCAGAGTTATTCAGGGTTACAGGATGTGAGGGGATGGAGTAAGGTTAGGACTTAGTGTTTGGTATACAGAAGTGCAATATCTTGAGACCTATATTCTGGTTGCTATGTGCAGTTTATAGCATGTTTCTGCACATATATAAGGATAGAACAGCAGAGTTATTCAGGGTTACAGGATGTGAGGGGATGGAGTAAGGTTAGGACTTAGTGTTTGGTAACCAGAAGTGCAATATCTTGAGACCTATATTCTGGTTGCTATCTGCAGTTTATAGCATGTTTCTGCACATATATAAGGATAGAACAGCAGAGTTATTCAGGGTTACAGGATGTGAGGGGATGGAGTAAGGTTAGGACTTAGTGTTTGGTAACCAGAAGTGCAATATCTTGAGACCTATATTCTGGTTGCTATGTGCAGTTTATAGCATGTTTCTGCACATATATAAGGATAGAACAGCAGAGTTATTCAGGGTTACAGGATGTGAGGGGATGGAGTAAGGTTAGGACTTAGTGTTTGGTAACCAGAAGTGCAATATCTTGAGACCTATATTCTGGTTGCTATTTGCAGTATATAGCATGTTTCTGTACATATATAAGGATAGAACAGCAGAGTTATTCAGGGTTACAGGATGTGAGGGGATGGAGTAAGGTTAGGAATAAGTGTTTGGTAACCAGAAGTGCAATATCTTGAGACCTATATTCTGGTTGCTATTTGCAGTATATAGCATGTTTCTGCACATATATAAGGGTAGAACAGCAGAGTTATTCAGGGTTACAGGATGTGAGGGGATGGAGTAAGGTTAGGACTTAGTGTTTGGTATCCAGAAGTGCAATATCTTGAGACCTATATTCTGGTTGCTATGTGCAGTTTATAGCATGTTTCTGCACATATATAAGGATAGAACAGCAGAGTTATTCAGGGTTACAGGATGTGAGGGGATGGAGTAAGGTTAGGACTTAGTGTTTGGTAACCAGAAGTGCAATATCTTGAGACCTATATTCTGGTTGCTATTTGCAGTTTATAGCATGTTTCTGCACATATATAAGGATAGAACAGCAGAGTTATTCAGGGTTACAGGATGTGAGGGGATGGAGTAAGGTTAGTACTTAGTGCTTGGTATCCAGATGTGCAGTATCTTGAGATCTACATTCCGGTTGCTATTTGCAGTTTATAGCATGTTTCTGTGCATAGATATGTACAGAATTGTAATATTCACAAATACTGTAAATACTGTACTCTTGATATTCGGCGGTAACCCAGTGGTGAACACCTGCAAGCACACCTGGACCAAGCATCGCCCATTCATTTAAACCAACCTATGACCCCTCATGTACTGTAAATGACCTGCCCTTTGACCTATGTAAGAAGAGCTTACATTTCCCATTGTACTGTATTTGGACACATTGTATAAAGAGAGTCCTCCTGACTAGGCTCAGTCTATTCTCTGAAGGTCATCTTGCTAAGACTGACTGAGGACCGGATCCGGGAGCGCTCGTGAACAAACGTATGTACTATTGGTTGTAGCTCTTCTCTGTAATATTGTTGTATCTTTTATCTGTATATTTTGAGTAAATACTGTTGATGTGTTGGACCACAACATTACATGTAACTACTGGTGTCGCATTCCATTGTTTGGGGATAAGGTGTAGTCAGCCACACGTGTCACTGCATTGTGCGCATAGCGTGTTGGCGTGTATATGCAACGTGCATACATATCTTAGCGGTTATTTGCTTACGTTATGTGGCTACAGCGGCCCGAACCACAGTGTGATACAGTATTGCTTTTCCTTGTAAATTAATCAAACTTTACAGTATTTAAATAAACTTACCTGACCCTCGCCTGGAAATGTCCATGTATGAAGGTATGGGAGATACCTGCTGCAGTCCCTTCTACCTACATTTGGGAGGTCCGGTTGTTTTGGGGGAATGAGAAGCAAATAGTAAATGATACATTGGCTCCATAACGTCTCGCTGACCCTCTGATTATTACAAAAATATGTTACACAAAATGACATTTGCATTACCAACCATTAATTAAACAAGAAAAACACAACACAATAAAAAAAAATGATACACAAAAAATAGAAGAAAATCACCAATTCTGGTCTGGATTCATTGACTCTATCAGGAGAACAAGAGACTTCTTAACACGGACTATGCCAACAGCAACCAGTAGAGGAATCAGGCGTATCCCACAGAATATCAGTGCTGCCACCATACATTGGGGAGAGAAGATAAAGTGCAGATTTCTGAACAGTGCTTTTAGAAGGAACACAAGAAGTGCATAGATCACAATGATCAGAAGTCCTGGACACTGAGGTTCTAATGACCTCAATGCAGATTACTTGGAGCAAGAGACTAGGGTAAGGGCAACAACATTTTTTTTAAACAATTAAAAATCCGGTTTGAAAAAAAAAAACAAATTTAAAAAACAAGGATCGTCCAGTACAGAGGACTGTGTACTCAGCATGTCTAAGTACATACCACTGGACGACCCGCTGGAATGGGAGGAGGGGGTGGGCTGTATGGGTCCTTGCGTAAAACAGCTAATCTGTTGAGGAGGGTTTCCCGGCACATAATGCATGGGTTGGTGATGTGGGTAGATGAGTGGGGGCACATTTTGGAGACAGCACATGGCAGGTGGTGTTATCTCACACATCTCAACAAGAGATTCATCATTGTGCATGAGGTAGCATCAAGAACCAGACACTTGCAGATCTTTTGATCCTCCTTCATCAGTCGCATCTCCACCTCGATGTAATTGGCAACAGATTGCTCCAAGTCCGGAGACCTATGTAGAACCTCATGAGTAAAAAACTCTGCATGAGTAAAAAACTGTTGTGAGCTGGGCGGGGCAGAAGTGGTTTTTCGGATGACCTCCACTGTTTTGGGGGTCATTGCTGTGGCGTTGGGTCGTCCACTTCAGTTGCCTCACTCATGGAAGGCTTCACTTCCAGCTCCAGTGTAATATCCTGCAATATAAAACAAAAATTAACTCCATGTAAAAATGTGTGTGTACAATACAATACAAATGTGTGTGTACTTACCAGGTCCAGACTATCCGATGCCTCCTCTTCCACAAGAGTGGGAGAATCTGGATCCAGATTACACTGTGACCTTATCCTTGTCTCTTGCTCCAAAGTGAATTTCATGAGGTGATAATACCACAGCGTTGGCTTGTAAACCTCATCCGTCCCGGCTCCTGAACGTTGTGATTCCATGTACTTCTTGTAATCCTACAAAAACACTGGAAATTTGCAATGTTCTTCTTTACCTAATCTAGGTCTGCAGCGCTGTTCCTGGCTCTACTGTATCTGATCAGCTGGTCATATGCCCGATTCCTCTGTGTCCTGTTGGCATAGTCCACACTTATTACACACCACAGGCACTCGTTCTCCTGATACAATTCAATGAATCCAGACCAGAATTTGTGATCTTCTTCTGCTGACATATCTGTGGGAAAAATATTATACACAATTTATCTACAAAGTACAAGTGTAATGTACACACCTGTGTCATACAACCTGTATAGTAACGCACAAACAGCAACTTGAATTGTGAGCACACAGCTGAAAATTAAAACAAATCTGCAGCATTGTTACACATTATTACACACCATAATGCCCATTACACATTATTTCACACTAATGCCCATTACACATTATTACACACCGTTATGCCCCTTGCACATTATGCCACACAGCATAATGCCCATTACACATTATTACACATCCATAATGCCCATTATACATTATGCCACATACCATAATGCCCATTACTTATGCCACACCCCGTAATGCCCCTTACACATTATTACACATCCATAATGCCAATTATACATTATGCCATATACCATAATGCCCATTACTTATGCCACACCCCGTAATGCCCCTTACACATTATTACACATCCATAATAAGGCCCATTACATATTATGCCACACACTGTAATGCCCAATACACATTATTACACACCGTAATGCCCATTACACATTATTACACATCTGTAATGCCCATTACACATTATTACACACCGTAATGCCTGCAATCGCTTTCATCGTAGAAGCCGTCGCTCTCCGGCGACCCCTGTTACCCTGCAGCAACACGCCTGCGCATTGCAATGTGTTGCTGCCCTGTCACCGGGCAGCAACACGCCTGCAAATTGCGGGTTACACGCTTGCGCAGTTCAGACCCGATCGTACTACTGTGAGAAAATACAGCATGTGAACAGGTCTGAATGAGGATCATGGTGCGATATGTGCTAATTTTTTTACCATTGTGACTATATAGTCATCGCACCGTGTGTAATGTATACAGCTTTATTCCTTCTATACGAACAGGGAAAGAAAGGTTCTACATAATATCTGTATTCAGAAGGCTACAGCCAGACGCAGGACAGCAGTACTACATGAGATGATGAGCAGTAATCTATATGTTCCCAGAAATTCCCCTGAGATGACAGGACACATGGATAATGTCCCTGATCAGAGGGTGGAACTGCCAAATACTGTGACAGAGACAACGTTCTAAAGGCATATATATGTATTCCTGGACAGTATGTATATACATGGGTATGTATACATGATACCCAGATGATTCTATATAATCACAATATAACAGTGATTTCATATTCATCATTATCTTATCTATTATATTCACCCATTCTGTATTCAGCATATATAGGAAAGTATAATCATATGAAAATGACTATATTCTATAGCGCAGTCTAGAAATCCCGCTGCATTACATTAGGTAAATATGAGTCACCCGTCTCATACATGCACAAAATACTACCATATGTATATGCACTTAGAGACGTTACCACACAGATAGACTTAGCACCCTGTTATTCTTGGGATGCCACAAATCCACAATCCATCCATCATATCGCTCCAGACATATGGAAAATAAACACAACAATAAAAATAATATAGTGCAGTATTTCTGATCACTAATGTCCTAAAGTTTAGCCACTTGGTGTACAGAGCAGGGAATACATTGTGAACCCGTTTCCAAACGGTTTTCTTCCACCAATCGTTGCTCCCCTTCAATCAACAGGAAAGACACCACGTGTACCAGCAATACATATATGTGCTTACATGAAGCTTACTTGTAAGCCACCTTGGTAATAGCGCCTACAGGTATCTTTTCCCTTTACTCTCCTCCGGTGTTTATGGATTACACTGCTTACTAGTGATGTGCACCGGACATTTTTCGGGTTTTGTGTTTTGGTTTTTGATTCGGTTCCGCGGCCGTGTTTTGGATTCGGACACGTTTTGACAAAACCTCACCGGAAAAATTTGGGTTGGATTCGGATGTGTTTTGGATTCAGGTGTTTTTTTTCAAAAAACCCTAAAAAACAGCTTAAATCATAGAATTTGGGGGTCATTTTGATCCCATAGTATTATTAACCTCAATAACCATAATTTCCACTCATTTTCAGTCTATTCTGAACACCTCACACCTCACAATATTATTTTTAGTCCTAAAATTTGCGCCGAGGTCGCTGGATGGCTAAGCTAAGCGACCCAAGTGGCCGACACAAACACCTGGCCCATCTTGGAGTGGCACTGCAGTGTCAGGCAGGATGGCACTTCAAAAAAATTGTCCCCAAACAGCACATGATGCAAAGAAAAAAAGAGGCGCACCAAGGTCGCTGTGTGACTAAGCTAAGCGACACGAGTGGCCGACACAAACACCTGGCCCATCTAGGAGTGGCACTGCAGTGTCAGGCAGGATGGCCCTTCCAAAAAACCCTCCCCAAACAGCACATGATGCAAAGAAAAATTAAAGAAAAAAGAGGTGCAAGATGGAATTGTCCTTGGGCCCTCCCACCCACCCTTATGTTGTATAAACAGGACATGCACACTTTAATGAACCCATCATTTCAGCGACAGGGTCTGCCACACGACTGTGACTGAAATGACTGGTTGGTTTGGGCCCCCACCAAAAAAAGAAGCAATCAATCTCTCCTTGCACAAACTGGCTCTACAGAGGCAAGATGTCCACCTCATCATCATCCTCCGATTCCTCACCCCTTTCATTGTGTACATCCCCCTCCTCACAGATTATTTATTCGTCCCCACTGGAATTCACCATCTCAGGTCCCTGGGTACATGCCCCTCACTACCCGCTTTGGATGGCCATTGCTGCATTACCTGTGTAATGCCCTCCTCCCTGTCTCCCCCCTCGCATCTCACCTGGTACATGCACCTCACTGCCCGCTAGGGATGGCCATTGCTGTGTTACCTGTGTAATGACTCCCCGCCCTGTCTCCCCCCTCTCATACCTCACCTGGGTACATGCCCCTCACTGTCCACTAGGGATGTCCATCACTGCATTACCTGTGTAATACCCCCCACCCTTTCTCCTCTCCCTCCTAACCTGGGTACATGACCCTCCCTGCCCACTAGGGATGGCCATCGCTGTGTTACCTGTGTAATGCCCCCGGCCCTGTCTCCCCCTCTCACACCTCACCTGGGTACATGCCCCGCACTGCCCACTAGGGATGGCCATCACTGCATTACCTGTGTAATGCCCCCGCCCTGTCTCCTCCTCTCACACCTCACCTGGGTACATGCCTGTCACTGCCCACTAGGGATGGCCATCGCTGTGTTACCTGTGTAATGCCCCCCACCCTGTCTCCCCCCCTCTCACACCCCACCTGGGTACATGCCTGTCGCTGCCCACTAGGGATGGCCATCGCTGTGTTACCTGTGTAATGCCCCCCACCCTGTCTCCCCCCATCTCACACCTCACCTGGGTACATGCCCCTCACTGCCCACTAGGGATGTCCATCACGGTGTTACCTGTGTAATGCCCCCTGCCCTGTCTCCACCCTCTCACACCTCACCTGGGTACATGCCTGTCACTGCCCACTAGGGATGGCCATCGCTGTGTTACCTGTGTAATGCCCCCCACCCTGTCTCCCCCCCTCTCACACCCCACCTGGGTACATGCCTGTCGCTGCCCACTAGGGATGGCCATCGCTGTGTTACCTGTGTAATGCCCCCCACCCTGTCTCCCCCCATCTCACACCTCACCTGGGTACATGCCCCTCACTGCCCACTAGGGATGTCCATCACGGTGTTACCTGTGTAATGCCCCCTGCCCTGTCTCCACCCTCTCACACCTCACCTGGGTACATGCCTGTCACTGCCCGCTAGGGATGTCCATCACGGTGTTACCTGTGTAATGCCCCCGTCCTGTCTCCTCCCTCTCACACCTCACCTGGGTACATGCCCCTCACTGCCCACTAGGGATGTCCATCACGGTGTTACCTGTGTAATGCCCCCTGCCCTGTCTCCACCCTCTCACACCTCACCTGGGTACATGCCTGTCACTGCCCGCTAGGGATGTCCATCACGGTGTTACCTGTGTAATGACCCCGTCCTGTCTCCTCCCTCTCACACCTCACCTGGGTACATGCCCCTCACTGCCCACTAGGGATGGCCATCGCTGTGTTACCTGTGTAATGCCCCCTGCCCTGTCTCCACCCTCTCACACCTCACCTGGGTACATGCCTGTCACTGCCCACTAGGGATGTCCATCACGGTGTTACCTGTGTAATGCCCCCTGCCCTGTCTCCACCCTCTCACACCTCACCTGGGTACATGCCTGTCACTGCCCACTAGGGATGTCCATCACGGTGTTACCTGTGTAATGCCCCCTGCCCTTTCTTCCTGACACCTAAGTGCCGTTTGGGGACAATATTACCCACATGGACGCTGCCTCCTGCGGTTTTTTGTTTTGCCCTGAGGAAGCCAGATATCCAGCAGAATGCACATAGACGTTATTCCAATCCATTCATTTTCATTATAACAACGAGACACACAGTGCCGCATACACCAACACCGCTCACAGCGGAACACCGCGACCACACACAGGGAGAGCGGGGGCAGCAATCAGTAACGGCTGGTCTGCCCGGGAGCTGCTGACAACCCTGCAGATAAATGAGAAGTCATTTTAATTTCTGAGTAACAGCAGAAGGAACTGACGCCATGTGACATATACATACAAAGCAGATATACTCAGTACCGGCTGTGTCACTAACGCTACATTATCCATATTACTGCTACACCATGTGACATACACATACAGAGCAGTTATACTCAGTACCGGCTGTGTCAGTAACATTACATTATCCATATTACTGCTACACCATGTGACATACACATACAGAGCAGTTATACTCAGTACCGGCTGTGTCACTAACACTACATTATCCATATTACTGCTACACCATGTGATATACACAAACAGAGCAGTTATACTCAGTACCGGCTGTGCTAATAACGCTACATTATCCATATTACTGCTACACCATGTGACATACACATACAGAGCAGTTATACTCAGTACCGGCTGTGCTAATAACGCTACATTATCCATATTACTGCTACACCATGTGACATACACATACAGAGCAGTTATACTCAGTACCGGCTGTGCTAATAACGCTACATTATCCATATTACTGCTACACCATGTGACACACATACACAGCAGATATACTCAGTACCGGCTGGGTCACTAACGCTACATTATCCATATTACTGCTACACCATGTGACATACACATACACAGCAGTTATACTCAGTACCGGCTGTGTCACTAACGCTATATTATCCATATTACTGCTACACCATGTGACATACACATACAGAGCAGTTATACTCAGTACCGGCTGTGTCACTAATGCTACATTATCCATATTACTGCTACACCATGTGACATACACATACAGAGCAGTTATACTCAGTACCGGCTGTGCCACTAACACTACATTATCCATATTACTGCTACACCATGTGACATACACATACAGAGCAGTTATACTCAGTACCGGCTGTGTCACTAACACTACATTATCCATATTACTGCTACACCATGTGACATACACATACAGAGCAGTTATACTCAGTACCGGCTATGTCACTAATGCTATATTATCCATATTACTGCTACACCAAGTGATATACACATACAGAGCAGTTATACTCAGTACCGGCTGTGTTACTAACGTTACATTATCCATATTACTGCTACGCCATGTGACATACACAAACAGAGCAGTTATACTCAGTATCGGCTGTGTCACTAACACTACATTATCCATATTACTGCTACGCCATGTGACATACACATACAGAGCAGTTATACTCAGTACCGGCTGTGTCACTAACACTACATTATCCATATTACTGCTACACTATGTGACATACACATACAGAGCAGTTATACTCAGTACCGGCTGTGTCACTAACGCTACATTATCCATATAACTGCTACACCATGTGACATACACATACAGAGCAGTTATACTCAGTACCGGCTGTGTCACTAACACTACATTATCCATATTACTGCTACACCATGTGACATACACATACAGAGCAGTTATACTCAGTACCGGCTGTGTCACTAACGCTACATTATCCATATTACTGCTACGCCATGTGACATACACATACAGAGCAGTTATACTCAGTACCGGCTGTGTCACTAACACTACATTATCCATATTACTGCTACACTATGTGACATACACATACAGAGCAGTTATACTCAGTACCGGCTGTGTCACTAACGCTACATTATCCATATAACTGCTACACCATGTGACATACACATACAGAGCAGTTATACTCAGTACCGGCTGTGTCACTAACACTACATTATCCATATTACTGCTACACCATGTGACATACACATACAGAGCAGTTATACTCAGTACCGGCTGTGTCACTAACGCTACATTATCCATATTACTGCTACACCATGTGATATACACATACAGAGCAGTTATACTCAGTACCGGCTGTGTCACTAACACTACATTATCCATATTACTGCTACACCATGTGACATACACATACAGAGCAGATATACTCAGTACCGGCTGTGTCACTAACGCTACATTATCCATATTACTGCTACGCCATGTGACATACACATACAGAGCAGTTATACTCAGTACCGGCTGTGTCACTAACACTACATTATCCATATTACTGCTACACCATGTGACATACACATACAGAGCAGTTATACTCAGTACCGGCTGTGTCACTAACGCTACATTATCCATATTACTGCTACACCATGTGACATACACATACAGAGCAGTTATACTCAGTACCGGCTGTGTCACTAACGTTACATTATCCATATTACTGCTACGCCATGTGACATACACATACAGAGCAGTTATACTCAGTACCTGCTGTGTCACTAACACTACATTATCCATATTACTGCTACACCATGTGACATACACATACAGAGCAGTTATACTCAGTACCGGCTGTGTCACTAACGCTACATTATCCATATTACTGCTACACCATGTGACATACACATACAGAGCAGTTATACTCAGTACCGGCTGTGTCACTAACGCTACATTATCCATATTACTGCTACACCATGTGACATACACATACAGAGCAGATATACTCAGTACCGGCTGTGTCACTAACGTTACATTATCCATATTACTGCTACACCATGTGACATACACATACAGAGCAGTTATACTCAGTACCAGCTGTGCCACTAACACTACATTATCCATATTACTGCTACGCCATGTGATATACACATACAGAGCAGTTATACTCAGTACCGGCTGTGTCACTAACGCTACATTATCCATATTACTGCTACACCATGTGACATACACATACAGAGCAGTTATACTCAGTACCGGCTGTGTCACTAACACTACATTATCCATATTACTGCTACACCATGTGACATACACATACAGAGCAGTTATACCTTATACCGGCTGTGCCACTAACACTACATTATCCATATTACTGCTACACCATGTGACACACACATACAGAGCAGTTATACTCAGTACCGGCTGTGTCACTAACGCTACATTATCCATATTACTGCTACACCATGTGACATACACATACAGAGCAGTTATACTCAGTACCGGCTGTGTCACTAACGCTATATTATCCATATTACTGCTACACCATGTGACATACACATACAGAGCAGTTATACTCAGTACCGGCTGTGTCACTAACGCTATATTATCCATATTACTGCTACACCATGTGACATACACATACAGAGCAGTTATACTCAGTACCGGCTGTGTCACTAACGTTACATTATCCATATTACTGCTACACCATGTGACATACACATATAGAGCAGTTATACTCAGTACCCTCCGTGTCACTAACATTACATTATCCATATTACTGCTACACCATGTGACATACACATACAGAGCAGTTATACTCAGTACCGGCTGTGTCACTAACACTACATTATCCATATTACTGCTACACCATGTGACATACACATACAGAGCAGTTATACCTTATACCGGCTGTGCCACTAACACTACATTATCCATATTACTGCTACACCATGTGACACACACATACAGAGCAGTTATACTCAGTACCGGCTGTGTCACTAACGCTACATTATCCATATTACTGCTACACCATGTGACATACACATACAGAGCAGTTATACTCAGTACCGGCTGTGTCACTAACGCTATATTATCCATATTACTGCTACACCATGTGACATACACATACAGAGCAGTTATACTCAGTACCGGCTGTGTCACTAACGCTATATTATCCATATTACTGCTACACCATGTGACATACACATACAGAGCAGTTATACTCAGTACCGGCTGTGTCACTAACGTTACATTATCCATATTACTGCTACACCATGTGACATACACATATAGAGCAGTTATACTCAGTACCCTCCGTGTCACTAACATTACATTATCCATATTACTGCTACACCATGTGACATACACATACAGAGCAGTTATACTCAGTACCGGCTGTGTCACTAACGCTACATTATCCATATTACTGCTACACCATGTGATATACACATACAGAGCAGTTATACTCAGTACCGGCTGTGTCACTAACGCTACATTATCCATATTACTGCTACGCCATGTGACCTACACATACAGAGCAGTTATACTCAGTACCGGCTGTGTCACTAACATTACATTATCCATATTACTGCTACACCATGTGACATACACATACAGAGCAGATATACTCAGTACCGGCTGTGTCACTAACGCTACATTATCCATATTACTGCTACACCATGTGACATACACATACAGAGCAGTTATACTCAGTACCGGCTGTGTCACTAACGCTACATTATCCATATTACTGCTACACCATGTGATATACACATACAGAGCAGTTATACTCAGTACCGGCTGTGTCACTAACGCTACATTATCCATATTACTGCTACGCCATGTGACCTACACATACAGAGCAGTTATACTCAGTACCGGCTGTGTCACTAACATTACATTATCCATATTACTGCTACACCATGTGACATACACATACAGAGCAGATATACTCAGTACCGGCTGTGTCACTAACGCTACATTATCCATATTACTGCTACACCATGTGATATACACATACAGAGCAGTTATACTCAGTACCGGCTGTGCCACTAACACTACATTATCCATATTACTGCTACACCATGTGACATACACATACAGAGCAGTTATACTCAGTACCGGCTGTGTCACTAACGCTACATTATCCATATTACTGCTACGCCATGTGACATATACATACAGAGCAGTTATACTCAGTACCGGCTGTGTCACTAACGCTACATTATCCATATTACTGCTACACCATGTGACATACACATACAGAGCAGTTATACTCAGTACCGGCTGTGTCACTAACGTTACATTATCCATATTACTGCTACGCCATGTGACATACACATACAGAGCAGTTATACTCAGTACCGGCTGTGTCACTAACATTACATTATCCATATTACTGCTACACCATGTGACATACACATACCGAGCAGTTATACTCAGTACCGGCTGTGTCACTAACATTACATTATCCATATTACTGCTACACCATGTGACATATACATACAGAGCAGTTATACTCAGTACCGGCTGTGTCACTAACACTACATTATCCATATTACTGCTACACTATGTGACATACACATACAGAGCAGTTATACTCAGTACCGGCTGTGTCACTAACGCTACATTATCCATATAACTGCTACACCATGTGACATACACATACAGAGCAGTTATACTCAGTACCGGCTGTGTCACTAACACTACATTATCCATATTACTGCTACACCATGTGACATACACATACAGAGCAGTTATACTCAGTACCGGCTGTGTCACTAACGCTACATTATCCATATTACTGCTACACCATGTGATATACACATACAGAGCAGTTATACTCAGTACCGGCTGTGTCACTAACACTACATTATCCATATTACTGCTACACCATGTGACATACACATACAGAGCAGATATACTCAGTACCGGCTGTGTCACTAACGCTACATTATCCATATTACTGCTACGCCATGTGACATACACATACAGAGCAGTTATACTCAGTACCGGCTGTGTCACTAACACTACATTATCCATATTACTGCTACACCATGTGACATACACATACAGAGCAGTTATACTCAGTACCGGCTGTGTCACTAACGCTACATTATCCATATTACTGCTACACCATGTGACATACACATACAGAGCAGTTATACTCAGTACCGGCTGTGTCACTAACGTTACATTATCCATATTACTGCTACGCCATGTGACATACACATACAGAGCAGTTATACTCAGTACCTGCTGTGTCACTAACACTACATTATCCATATTACTGCTACACCATGTGACATACACATACAGAGCAGTTATACTCAGTACCGGCTGTGTCACTAACGCTACATTATCCATATTACTGCTACACCATGTGACATACACATACAGAGCAGTTATACTCAGTACCGGCTGTGTCACTAACGCTACATTATCCATATTACTGCTACACCATGTGACATACACATACAGAGCAGTTATACTCAGTACCAGCTGTGCCACTAACACTACATTATCCATATTACTGCTACGCCATGTGATATACACATACAGAGCAGTTATACTCAGTACCGGCTGTGTCACTAACGCTACATTATCCATATTACTGCTACACCATGTGACATACACATACAGAGCAGTTATACTCAGTACCGGCTGTGTCACTAACACTACATTATCCATATTACTGCTACACCATGTGACATACACATACAGAGCAGTTATACCTTATACCGGCTGTGCCACTAACACTACATTATCCATATTACTGCTACACCATGTGACACACACATACAGAGCAGTTATACTCAGTACCGGCTGTGTCACTAACGCTACATTATCCATATTACTGCTACACCATGTGACATACACATACAGAGCAGTTATACTCAGTACCGGCTGTGTCACTAACGCTATATTATCCATATTACTGCTACACCATGTGACATACACATACAGAGCAGTTATACTCAGTACCGGCTGTGTCACTAACACTACATTATCCATATTACTGCTACACCATGTGACATACACATACAGAGCAGTTATACTCAGTACCGGCTGTGTCACTAACGTTACATTATCCATATTACTGCTACACCATGTGACATACACATATAGAGCAGTTATACTCAGTACCCTCCGTGTCACTAACATTACATTATCCATATTACTGCTACACCATGTGACATACACATACAGAGCAGTTATACTCAGTACCGGCTGTGTCACTAACACTACATTATCCATATTACTGCTACACCATGTGACATACACATACACAGCAGTTATACTCAGTACCGGCTGTGTCACTAACGCTACATTATCCATATTACTGCTACACCATGTGACATATACATACAGAGCAGATATACTCAGTACCGGCTGTGTCACTAACATTACATTATCCATATTACTGCTACGCCATGTGACATATACATACAGAGCAGATATACTCAGTACCCTCCGTGTCACTAACATTACATTATCCATATTACTGCTACACCATGTGACATACACATACAGAGCAGTTATACTCAGTACCGGCTGTGTCACTAACACTACATTATCCATATTACTGCTACACCATGTGACATACACATACAGAGCAGTTATACTCAGTACCGGCTGTGTCACTAACGCTACATTATCCATATTACAGCTACACCATGTGACCGGCTGTGTCACTAACACTACATTATCCATATTACTGCTACACCATGTGACATACACATACAGAGCAGTTATACTCAGTACCGGCTGTGTCACTAACATTACATTATCCATATTACTGCTACACCATGTGACATACACATACAGAGCAGTTATACTCAGTACCGGCTGTGTCACTAACGCTACATTATCCATATTACTGCTACACCATGTGACATACACATACAGAGCAGTTATACTCAGTACCGGCTGTGTCACTAACACTACATTATCCATATTACTGCTACACCATGTGACATACACATAAAGAGCAGATATACTCAGTACCGGCTGTGTCACTAACACTACATTATCCATATTACTGCTACACCATGTGACATACACATACAGAGCAGTTATACTCAGTACCGGCTGTGTCACTAACACTACATTATCCATATTACTGCTACACCATGTGACATACACATAAAGAGCAGATATACTCAGTACCGGCTGTGTCACTAACACTACATTATCCATATTACTGCTACACCATGTGACATACACATACAGAGCAGTTATACTCAGTACCGGCTGTGTCACTAACACTACATTATCCATATTACTGCTACACCATGTGACATACACATAAAGAGCAGATATACTCAGTACCGGCTGTGTCACTAACACTACATTATCCATATTACTGCTACACCATGTGACATACACATAAAGAGCAGATATACTCAGTACCGGCTGTGTCACTAACACTACATTATCCATATTACTGCTACACCATGTGACATACACATACAGAGCAGTTATACTCAGTACCGGCTGTGTCACTAACACTACATTATCCATATTACTGCTACACCATGTGACATACACATACAGAGCAGTTATACTCAGTACCGGCTGTGTCACTAACGCTACATTATCCATATTACTGCTACACCATGTGACATACACATACAGAGCAGTTATACTCAGTACCGGCTGTGTCACTAACACTACATTATCCATATTACTGCTACACCATGTGACATACACATATAGAGCAGTTATACTCAGTACCCTCCGTGTCACTAACATTACATTATCCATATTACTGCTACACCATGTGACATACACATACAGAGCAGTTATACTCAGTACCGGCTGTGTCACTAACGCTACATTATCCATATTACTGCTACACCATGTGATATACACATACAGAGCAGTTATACTCAGTACCGGCTGTGTCACTAACGCTACATTATCCATATTACTGCTACGCCATGTGACCTACACATACAGAGCAGTTATACTCAGTACCGGCTGTGTCACTAACATTACATTATCCATATTACTGCTACACCATGTGACATACACATACAGAGCAGATATACTCAGTACCGGCTGTGTCACTAACGCTACATTATCCATATTACTGCTACACCATGTGACATACACATACAGAGCAGTTATACTCAGTACCGGCTGTGTCACTAACGCTACATTATCCATATTACTGCTACACCATGTGATATACACATACAGAGCAGTTATACTCAGTACCGGCTGTGTCACTAACGCTACATTATCCATATTACTGCTACGCCATGTGACCTACACATACAGAGCAGTTATACTCAGTACCGGCTGTGTCACTAACATTACATTATCCATATTACTGCTACACCATGTGACATACACATACAGAGCAGATATACTCAGTACCGGCTGTGTCACTAACGCTACATTATCCATATTACTGCTACACCATGTGATATACACATACAGAGCAGTTATACTCAGTACCGGCTGTGCCACTAACACTACATTATCCATATTACTGCTACACCATGTGACATACACATACAGAGCAGTTATACTCAGTACCGGCTGTGTCACTAACGCTACATTATCCATATTACTGCTACGCCATGTGACATATACATACAGAGCAGTTATACTCAGTACCGGCTGTGTCACTAACGCTACATTATCCATATTACTGCTACACCATGTGACATACACATACAGAGCAGTTATACTCAGTACCGGCTGTGTCACTAACGTTACATTATCCATATTACTGCTACGCCATGTGACATACACATACAGAGCAGTTATACTCAGTACCGGCTGTGTCACTAACATTACATTATCCATATTACTGCTACACCATGTGACATACACATACCGAGCAGTTATACTCAGTACCGGCTGTGTCACTAACATTACATTATCCATATTACTGCTACACCATGTGACATATACATACAGAGCAGTTATACTCAGTACCGGCTGTGTCACTAACACTACATTATCCATATTACTGCTACACTATGTGACATACACATACAGAGCAGTTATACTCAGTACCGGCTGTGTCACTAACGCTACATTATCCATATAACTGCTACACCATGTGACATACACATACAGAGCAGTTATACTCAGTACCGGCTGTGTCACTAACACTACATTATCCATATTACTGCTACACCATGTGACATACACATACAGAGCAGTTATACTCAGTACCGGCTGTGTCACTAACGCTACATTATCCATATTACTGCTACACCATGTGATATACACATACAGAGCAGTTATACTCAGTACCGGCTGTGTCACTAACACTACATTATCCATATTACTGCTACACCATGTGACATACACATACAGAGCAGATATACTCAGTACCGGCTGTGTCACTAACGCTACATTATCCATATTACTGCTACGCCATGTGACATACACATACAGAGCAGTTATACTCAGTACCGGCTGTGTCACTAACACTACATTATCCATATTACTGCTACACCATGTGACATACACATACAGAGCAGTTATACTCAGTACCGGCTGTGTCACTAACGCTACATTATCCATATTACTGCTACACCATGTGACATACACATACAGAGCAGTTATACTCAGTACCGGCTGTGTCACTAACGTTACATTATCCATATTACTGCTACGCCATGTGACATACACATACAGAGCAGTTATACTCAGTACCTGCTGTGTCACTAACACTACATTATCCATATTACTGCTACACCATGTGACATACACATACAGAGCAGTTATACTCAGTACCGGCTGTGTCACTAACGCTACATTATCCATATTACTGCTACACCATGTGACATACACATACAGAGCAGTTATACTCAGTACCGGCTGTGTCACTAACGCTACATTATCCATATTACTGCTACACCATGTGACATACACATACAGAGCAGTTATACTCAGTACCAGCTGTGCCACTAACACTACATTATCCATATTACTGCTACGCCATGTGATATACACATACAGAGCAGTTATACTCAGTACCGGCTGTGTCACTAACGCTACATTATCCATATTACTGCTACACCATGTGACATACACATACAGAGCAGTTATACTCAGTACCGGCTGTGTCACTAACACTACATTATCCATATTACTGCTACACCATGTGACATACACATACAGAGCAGTTATACCTTATACCGGCTGTGCCACTAACACTACATTATCCATATTACTGCTACACCATGTGACACACACATACAGAGCAGTTATACTCAGTACCGGCTGTGTCACTAACGCTACATTATCCATATTACTGCTACACCATGTGACATACACATACAGAGCAGTTATACTCAGTACCGGCTGTGTCACTAACGCTATATTATCCATATTACTGCTACACCATGTGACATACACATACAGAGCAGTTATACTCAGTACCGGCTGTGTCACTAACACTACATTATCCATATTACTGCTACACCATGTGACATACACATACAGAGCAGTTATACTCAGTACCGGCTGTGTCACTAACGTTACATTATCCATATTACTGCTACACCATGTGACATACACATATAGAGCAGTTATACTCAGTACCCTCCGTGTCACTAACATTACATTATCCATATTACTGCTACACCATGTGACATACACATACAGAGCAGTTATACTCAGTACCGGCTGTGTCACTAACACTACATTATCCATATTACTGCTACACCATGTGACATACACATACACAGCAGTTATACTCAGTACCGGCTGTGTCACTAACGCTACATTATCCATATTACTGCTACACCATGTGACATATACATACAGAGCAGATATACTCAGTACCGGCTGTGTCACTAACATTACATTATCCATATTACTGCTACGCCATGTGACATATACATACAGAGCAGATATACTCAGTACCCTCCGTGTCACTAACATTACATTATCCATATTACTGCTACACCATGTGACATACACATACAGAGCAGTTATACTCAGTACCGGCTGTGTCACTAACACTACATTATCCATATTACTGCTACACCATGTGACATACACATACAGAGCAGTTATACTCAGTACCGGCTGTGTCACTAACGCTACATTATCCATATTACAGCTACACCATGTGACCGGCTGTGTCACTAACACTACATTATCCATATTACTGCTACACCATGTGACATACACATACAGAGCAGTTATACTCAGTACCGGCTGTGTCACTAACATTACATTATCCATATTACTGCTACACCATGTGACATACACATACAGAGCAGTTATACTCAGTACCGGCTGTGTCACTAACGCTACATTATCCATATTACTGCTACACCATGTGACATACACATACAGAGCAGTTATACTCAGTACCGGCTGTGTCACTAACACTACATTATCCATATTACTGCTACACCATGTGACATACACATAAAGAGCAGATATACTCAGTACCGGCTGTGTCACTAACACTACATTATCCATATTACTGCTACACCATGTGACATACACATACAGAGCAGTTATACTCAGTACCGGCTGTGTCACTAACACTACATTATCCATATTACTGCTACACCATGTGACATACACATAAAGAGCAGATATACTCAGTACCGGCTGTGTCACTAACACTACATTATCCATATTACTGCTACACCATGTGACATACACATACAGAGCAGTTATACTCAGTACCGGCTGTGTCACTAACACTACATTATCCATATTACTGCTACACCATGTGACATACACATAAAGAGCAGATATACTCAGTACCGGCTGTGTCACTAACACTACATTATCCATATTACTGCTACACCATGTGACATACACATAAAGAGCAGATATACTCAGTACCGGCTGTGTCACTAACACTACATTATCCATATTACTGCTACACCATGTGACATACACATACAGAGCAGTTATACTCAGTACCGGCTGTGTCACTAACACTACATTATCCAT
Organism: Pseudophryne corroboree; assembly: GCF_028390025.1. Taxonomy (NCBI): domain Eukaryota; kingdom Metazoa; phylum Chordata; class Amphibia; order Anura; family Myobatrachidae; genus Pseudophryne; species Pseudophryne corroboree. The sequence continues at coordinate 231,320 of NW_026967575.1, read as the reverse complement.
ATTACTGCTACACCATGTGACATACACATACAGAGCAGTTATACTCAGTACCGGCTGTGTCACTAACGCTACATTATCCATATTACTGCTACACCATGTGACATACACATACAGAGCAGTTATACTCAGTACCGGCTGTGTCACTAACGCTACATTATCCATATTACTGCTACACCATGTGATATACACATACAGAGCAGTTATACTCAGTACCGGCTGTGACTAACACTACATTATCCATATTACTGCTACACCATGTGACATACACATACAGAGCAGTTATACTCAGTACCGGCTGTATCACTCACACTACATTATCTATATTACTGCTACACCATGTGACATACACATACAGAGCAGATATACTCAGTACCGGCTGTGTCACTAACACTACATTATCTATATTACTGCTACACCATGTGACATACACATACAGAGCAGTTATACTCAGTACCGGCTGTGTCACTAACACTACATTATCTATATTACTGCTACACCATGTGACATACACATACAGAGCAGTTATACTCAGTACCGGCTGTGTCACTAACACTACATTATCCATATTACTGCTACACCATGTGACATACACATACAGAGCAGTTATACTCAGTACCGGCTGTGTCACTAACACTACATTATCCATATTACTGCTACACCATGTGACATACACATACAGAGCAGTTATACTCAGTACCGGCTGTGTCACTAACACTACATTATCCATATTACTGCTACACCATGTGACATACACATACAGAGCAGTTATACTCAGTACCGGCTGTGTCACTAACGCTACATTATCCATATTACTGCTACACCATGTGACATACACATACAGAGCAGTTATACTCAGTACCGGCTGTGTCACTAACGTTACATTATCCATATTACTGCTACGCCATGTGACATACACATACAGAGCAGTTATACTCAGTACCTGCTGTGTCACTAACACTACATTATCCATATTACTGCTACACCATGTGACATACACATACAGAGCAGTTATACTCAGTACCGGCTGTGTCACTAACGCTACATTATCCATATTACTGCTACACCATGTGACATACACATACAGAGCAGTTATACTCAGTACCGGCTGTGTCACTAACGCTACATTATCCATATTACTGCTACACCATGTGACATACACATACAGAGCAGTTATACTCAGTACCAGCTGTGCCACTAACACTACATTATCCATATTACTGCTACGCCATGTGATATACACATACAGAGCAGTTATACTCAGTACCGGCTGTGTCACTAACGCTACATTATCCATATTACTGCTACACCATGTGACATACACATACAGAGCAGTTATACTCAGTACCGGCTGTGTCACTAACACTACATTATCCATATTACTGCTACACCATGTGACATACACATACAGAGCAGTTATACCTTATACCGGCTGTGCCACTAACACTACATTATCCATATTACTGCTACACCATGTGACACACACATACAGAGCAGTTATACTCAGTACCGGCTGTGTCACTAACGCTACATTATCCATATTACTGCTACACCATGTGACATACACATACAGAGCAGTTATACTCAGTACCGGCTGTGTCACTAACGCTATATTATCCATATTACTGCTACACCATGTGACATACACATACAGAGCAGTTATACTCAGTACCGGCTGTGTCACTAACACTACATTATCCATATTACTGCTACACCATGTGACATACACATACAGAGCAGTTATACTCAGTACCGGCTGTGTCACTAACGTTACATTATCCATATTACTGCTACACCATGTGACATACACATATAGAGCAGTTATACTCAGTACCCTCCGTGTCACTAACATTACATTATCCATATTACTGCTACACCATGTGACATACACATACAGAGCAGTTATACTCAGTACCGGCTGTGTCACTAACACTACATTATCCATATTACTGCTACACCATGTGACATACACATACACAGCAGTTATACTCAGTACCGGCTGTGTCACTAACGCTACATTATCCATATTACTGCTACACCATGTGACATATACATACAGAGCAGATATACTCAGTACCGGCTGTGTCACTAACATTACATTATCCATATTACTGCTACGCCATGTGACATATACATACAGAGCAGATATACTCAGTACCCTCCGTGTCACTAACATTACATTATCCATATTACTGCTACACCATGTGACATACACATACAGAGCAGTTATACTCAGTACCGGCTGTGTCACTAACACTACATTATCCATATTACTGCTACACCATGTGACATACACATACAGAGCAGTTATACTCAGTACCGGCTGTGTCACTAACGCTACATTATCCATATTACAGCTACACCATGTGACCGGCTGTGTCACTAACACTACATTATCCATATTACTGCTACACCATGTGACATACACATACAGAGCAGTTATACTCAGTACCGGCTGTGTCACTAACATTACATTATCCATATTACTGCTACACCATGTGACATACACATACAGAGCAGTTATACTCAGTACCGGCTGTGTCACTAACGCTACATTATCCATATTACTGCTACACCATGTGACATACACATACAGAGCAGTTATACTCAGTACCGGCTGTGTCACTAACACTACATTATCCATATTACTGCTACACCATGTGACATACACATAAAGAGCAGATATACTCAGTACCGGCTGTGTCACTAACACTACATTATCCATATTACTGCTACACCATGTGACATACACATACAGAGCAGTTATACTCAGTACCGGCTGTGTCACTAACACTACATTATCCATATTACTGCTACACCATGTGACATACACATAAAGAGCAGATATACTCAGTACCGGCTGTGTCACTAACACTACATTATCCATATTACTGCTACACCATGTGACATACACATACAGAGCAGTTATACTCAGTACCGGCTGTGTCACTAACACTACATTATCCATATTACTGCTACACCATGTGACATACACATAAAGAGCAGATATACTCAGTACCGGCTGTGTCACTAACACTACATTATCCATATTACTGCTACACCATGTGACATACACATAAAGAGCAGATATACTCAGTACCGGCTGTGTCACTAACACTACATTATCCATATTACTGCTACACCATGTGACATACACATACAGAGCAGTTATACTCAGTACCGGCTGTGTCACTAACACTACATTATCCATATTACTGCTACACCATGTGACATACACATACAGAGCAGTTATACTCAGTACCGGCTGTGTCACTAACGCTACATTATCCATATTACTGCTACACCATGTGACATACACATACAGAGCAGTTATACTCAGTACCGGCTGTGTCACTAACGCTACATTATCCATATTACTGCTACACCATGTGATATACACATACAGAGCAGTTATACTCAGTACCGGCTGTGACTAACACTACATTATCCATATTACTGCTACACCATGTGACATACACATACAGAGCAGTTATACTCAGTACCGGCTGTATCACTCACACTACATTATCTATATTACTGCTACACCATGTGACATACACATACAGAGCAGATATACTCAGTACCGGCTGTGTCACTAACACTACATTATCTATATTACTGCTACACCATGTGACATACACATACAGAGCAGTTATACTCAGTACCGGCTGTGTCACTAACACTACATTATCTATATTACTGCTACACCATGTGACATACACATACAGAGCAGTTATACTCAGTACCGGCTGTGTCACTAACACTACATTATCCATATTACTGCTACACCATGTGACATACACATACAGAGCAGTTATACTCAGTACCGGCTGTGTCACTAACACTACATTATCCATATTACTGCTACACCATGTGACATACACATACAGAGCAGTTATACTCAGTACCGGCTGTGTCACTAACACTACATTATCCATATTACTGCTACACCATGTGACATACACATACAGAGCAGTTATACTCAGTACCGGCTGTAAATTGTTTCTGTCATCATAGTGACAATTATCTGGAAATAATACACAGACACATAAAAATACTCACCGGAAAACTTTATTTCATATCTTTAGTACACAGATTTTTCTCTATATTTTAAACTTAAAAATACTTTTCTCTGCACAACAGCCTATGGGGGTCATTCAGACCCAGCCACAATAGCGTCGTGCAGCAGTTTGCTGGTGGTGGCAAAATGCACATGCACAGCGGCTGCACAGACACACACATTGCAGCCGCATCCCTGAGGGGTAAACACGGGCGGGCCAGGACCATTTTCCAGGGGCTGCATGATGTCACATCTGCGATCATCTCTGATTAACCCCCTATAAGCTTTCAGAGTGCACCTCATATCTCATCTTTTCCAAGTTACTACAAATGATGAGATCGGTAGCAGCACTACTTTCAGTATTATTACACAGAACACACATAAAGGCTGACACAGCAAATAACAGTAACACATACAAGGGATTAATTAGAAATAAGGAAGCATAATAATCATTAAGTCTAATTATCAACTGGTTCTGTGTGGAACCCATACACCTCTTTACTGCCTCCAGCAGCCCCTGACACTGTACTGCGGCCATCCGCCCTGTCTCCCCCGCTATTGCTACCGCAATTTCCCCCCACTACTGCCACCTGCCCTGTCTCCCCCCACTACTGCCACCCACCCTGTCTCCCCACTACTGCCACCCGCCCTGTCTCTCCCCACTACTGTCACCCGCCCTGTCTCTCCCCACTACTGCTACCACCCTGTCTCCCCCACTACTGCTACCACCATGTCTCCCCCCCCACTACTGCCATCCGCCCTGTCTCCTAACCACTATTGCCACCAACCTGTCTCCCCCCACTGCCACCACCCCATCTCTCCCCACTACTGCCACCACCGTCTCCCCCCACTACTGCCACCCGCCCTGTCTCCCCCCACTACTGCCACCCGCCCTGTCTCCTAACCACTACTGCCACCACCCTGTCTCCCCCCCAGTACTGCCACCACCCTGTCTCCCCCCCACTTCTGCCACCACCTTGTCTCCCCCACTTCTGCCACCACTCTGTCTCCCCCCACTATTGCCACCACCCTGTCTCCCCCACTACTGCCACTGCCCTGTCTCCTAACCACTACTGCCACCCACCCTGTCTCCCCCCCAGTACTGCCACCGCCCTGTCTCCCCCCACTACTGCCACCACCCTGTCTCCCCCACTACTGCCACTGCCCTGTCTCGCAGTCTGACACCTTAGCGCTGCTTGAGGACAAGATTCTCACAGACACTGCCTCCGGCAGCCCCCACTGCAGCACTAGTGCCACCACCCTGTCTTCCCCCTGACATCTCAGAACTTCTTGGGGTTTCTTGGTACTGCTGGTAACAGTCCTTCATCTGCAGATGGTAGTAACCGGGCAGTAAGGAGGCAGAAGCTGCTTCTGGTACCATGGACCCTGGACACGTTGGGCTGGGAAAGTCAGTAAGATTATGTAATAGAGTCACCATGTTACAGGCAGCCAGTGAAGGGAGCAGAGAATGGGTGTTATGTGGCAGGAAAGGGCTGGTTAGGTAACAGCCTGGCTGCTGCATTCTGTACAAGCTACAAGCGGTGCAATTCTATTGCTGAGAGACCCAGGTAGTGGACATTGCAGTAGTCTATGTGTGATGATACAAGTGAATGTATGACTGTAGGAAGATCTTCTGAGGGAAATAAGTGCTGGAGTCTGGCTATGTTCCTCAGATGAGGATCTGATTGTGGCTGATACCTGATGTCTAAGTGTCACTCCACCATCCAGGACACCAAGATTCCGCACATGATCAGCATTTTGTAACTCTGAACCCCCAAGCGTAAGTCTGGCTGGTAGCAAAGCTGAAGCCCTGCCCTTTGTTGGTGAGCTTCTATCATAAGGACATGTTTCACCAGTACTGAGTCACAGCCAACTGGCATCACCCACACCTGGAGCTCAGCTAGACAACCATTTAGGATTGGTACTGGGTTCTCAGTACCCAGAGCAAAAGACAGGTCATCTGTATAGCAGTGGTAGATGAGGGCATGACATCTGATTATTTCACTCAGTGGTAACATGTATATTGCAAAAATCATAGGAGATAGGATAAGAACCTTGAAGAACAACGCATGGCAATGATAAGTATACTCCAGAAGATTAAAATGGTTCCTCACCTGAGTGATGTCTATTGTGTGCAACAAGAGCTGATTTATTTCTCAGAGTATAGAAATGGCTTCTCACCTGTGTGACTTCTCTGATGCCTAACGAGATGTGATTTCCGTGCAAAACACTTCCCACACTCAGAACATGGAAATGGCCTCTCACCTGTGTGAGTTTGCTGATGTCTAACAAGATGTGATTTTTGTGTAAAACATTTTCCGCACTCAGAGCAAGAAAATGGCTTCTCACCTGTGTGACTTCTGTGATGTGTAACAAGATTTAATTTGTGCGCAAAACATTTCCCACACTCAGAACATGGAAATGCCTTCTTACTTGTGTGACTGTGCTGATGTGTAACAAGTTGTGATTTTTGTGTAAAACATTTCCCGCATTCAGAGCAAGAAAATGGCTTCTCACCTGTGTGACTTCTGTAATGTATAACAAGATGTGATTTACGTACAAAACATTTCCCATACTCAGAGCAAGAAAATGGCTTCTCACCTGTGTGATTTCTGTTATGTCTAACAAGATCTGATTTGTGTTCAAAACATTTCCCACACTCAGAACATGGAAATGGCTTCTCACCTGTGTGAGTTCGCTGATGTGTAATAAGATCTGATTTCTGTGTAAAACATTTCCCACACTCAGAACATGGAAATGGCTTCTCACCTGTGTGACTACTCTGATGTGTAACAAGATTCGATTTCTGTGTAAAACATTTCCCACACTCAGAACATGGAAATGGCTTCTCACCTGTGTGAGTTCGCTGATGTGCAATAAGATCTGATTTCTGTGTAAAACATTTCCCACACTCAGAACATGGAAATGGCTTCTCACCTTTGTGAATTCTGTTATGTGTAACAAGAACAGATTTGTGTGCAAAACATTTCCCACACTCAGAACATGCAAATGGCTTATCACCTGTGTGACTTCGCTGATGTGTAATAAGATCTGATTTCCATGTAAAAAATTTCCCACACTCAGAGCAAGAAAATGGCTTCTCACCTGTGTGACATCTCTGATGTGTAACAAGACGTGATTTCCATGCAAAACATTTCCCACACTCAGAACATGGAAATGACCTTTCACCTGTGTGACTTCTCTGATGTATAACAAGATCTGATATGTATGTAAAACATTTCCCACTCTCAGAACATATTATTGGCCTTTCACCTGCCTTACCTGTGTGTGGGTTAATAGGCTTTGTGTTCTGTGTAAAACATTTGGCATCTATAGAACAGGGAAACACTGTATCTACTGTCAGAGCTGTAACAGATGCACCAATATCAGAGTGATCAGGAGAACATTTCCCAGGATCAGAGGGATCAGCTGATAGGGCTGGATGTATAATTGGGGTAATGGGGTTATCTCCTGGAGAATCCTGTCTTCTGTCATTATCTTTTATGTCACAATCCGGGGATAACATTAGATGTCCTTCTGAGATATTCCTGCTTGTGTGTTCATCTGCTGGAAATAAAATACATTATGGAAATGTGACATTTTCTGTAACAATATTAATCTTGTAAACAATAGGAGAAGACGACTCTCTGGGACACTTAATTGTAAATGTGTGTGTATAATAAAACATAACTTTTAATTAAGGCTTTATAATATTTTGTCTCAGACTATCATTGTGTCCTCCCTCCTGAGAACACTCACAATAACACATGTAATATTATTATAAGACTTAGATGTATCTCTCTCTTGTACTGGTAACTAACCATGAAGTATAAATGGAGACGTAGTCACTCGCCAAGTCCTATGTCAGCACCAATGTAAAACAATGGATGGGGAACATATCGTATGACTTGGAGATTCTAGCTGAACAATAACATCAGTCATATGAGCTGATGGATCAGAGAAATGTCTAACGTTACTCCTGGAAGCATTGGTAAGGTAGTATTCCTTTATGTGTGTGCTCATACGCTGGTAAGCCTGTACATGTGTTACTCCCCCTTATATAACGTATATTGCTACAGCAGAGTAGGTGTGGAACAAGGTACTTTACATGCAATACACCATATGATACCCTGTAATCATCATCATAATCTGCTAGGTTATAATCTACTTTATTTTACGTCCTAGATGATGCTGGGGTCCATTTAGTACCATGGGGTATAGACGGGTCCTTTGGGAGCCACTGGCACTTTAAGAATTTAATAGTGTGGGCTGGCCCCTCCCTCTATGCCCCTCCTACCAGACTCAGTTTAGAAAATGTGCCCGGAGGAGCCGGTCACAGCTAGGGGAGCTCCTAGGATTTTTCCTCATTTTTTTATTTTCTAGAGTTAGTTAGGTTACAGGAAGGCTGCTGGCAACAGAATCCCTGCTTCGTGGGACTTAGGGAGGGGGAAGGAACCGTCTTGAAGAGTTAATGGTTCTCTACTCCACTGACAGGACACTGAGCTCCTGAGGGTGCTGATCACAAGCCTACGGTCGGCTATTCATTCCCGTAGCACGGCTGCCACCCCCTAACAAAGCCAGGAGAAAGTGTTGAGTACAGCGTCGGTGACCCGGTTTGCGGGTCGCCGGCGGGTATGGCGGCACAAGGGTGGGAGCGCAGCTCTGACAGGCTGTGCTCCAGGAAGGCTCAGCAACACACAGTGTAGGCGCTTTGAGGGGCGTCCTGAGCCAGCGCGGATAAACTCTACACTGGTCACGCAGTTAACAGGGGCTAATCCCCCTGTTATCACTAAAATCCTCAGGCCGGTATAAACAATTAGTGCGGGAAGCCGTGCGCCATTACAAGGGGCGGGGCTTCCTCTCATAGCAGATCCAGCACTCGCCAGCGCCATTTTCTCCCTGCAGATCATAGGAACAGGACGCTGCCCTCCACATAAATCCAGCATACCTCTGCGGTACCAGGGTGTTATAGACAGGGAAGAGGGGGGGGGGGACTGTTATTATAGTACCGAGTACCCTATTAAGGTTAGTTAGTCAGCGCCGGGATTTTATCATAATAACTGCCTACAGGGGCGCTGTGTGGCTGGCTCCTTATACTCTGTGACTCTCTGAAGGTACTCTGGGGGAAACTGTAAAAAATGTGGAACAAGCCAACCTAGGTTGGAAAGGGCGCTGCGAGTGTGATTCCAATTAAACGTGTGTACAGCAGCTGCGTGGGTAGGTCAGTTACACCAATATAGAATAGCAAACCAATAAAACAACAAAAAGGCTGCGCTTAGAGATGAATTGTCATAACAACTAATAAAATTTATTGTGCTTAAAATCTGTCAGTTAAGACAATTAAAATGCGTGTACATTACTTAAGATAACCTCTGATCATATTGTTCTTTGAGAAAGCAGCAAAGCTGTGAAACGCGTCAGGTGTGAGCCCTCTGATCAACCTACTACAGCCCATCACCTCAGCTTGGACCACCGTGGACCCTACAGACCGCTTTATTGGAACCATATCCACAATTAAGGACTGGACTTTATTCATCCACACGCAATACTGGTGAGGACTTTCCATAAATCTTGCATCTTTTTGGAACTGCCAATCCTCCAGCGTTGGGACATATTTTCCAGCCCAGGGACTATGCTATAGCCCCAGGATCCATTTGGTTTCAAATATACAGGATCTCACGGCCAATTTGGAACAGGCTCATGTGTTGTTAACAATATGATCAGAGGTTATCTTAACTAATGTACACGCATTTTAATTGTCTTAACTGACAGATTTTAAGTACAATAAATTTTATTAGTTGTTATGACAATTCATCTCTAAGCGCAGCCTTTTTGTTGTTTTACTGGGGGAAACTGTGTCTGACATTTTGTGTGTGTGTGTGTGTGTTGATAATGCCGGTATTATCTTAGACCGCAAAGCTATACCCCTTTGTACACTATTACAGTTGAGCCGCTATGGCCGCTAGACTACGTGCATGTGCTATGCACTTTGTATGCTATTTGTGTACAGAGTCCTGCACGTGGTACGCACTTGGCGTACGCACGCTGCGCTGAGTGTATGGAGTACACACAGTGAGCGCACACACAATTGATAACCTTTAAACCTTGTTAATGATACAATGTAATGATATGCTTATAATTTAAACCTTAGCAGCAAAGTACTGCAACGATGTAATACCTTTAAACCTTAAGTAGCGCTGGCGGTATAAAGTACACGCAGTGCGTACACCTTAACAATGCTTATACACCATAAACAGGTTAATCTACTTTAAAGCCCAGGCAGGAAAGTGAAAACACAACACCGTTTGTTGTTGAAACCACAGGGTTCTAAGGTCTCCGAGGATTGATTCCAAAAAAAGTAAAACAATACAAGTTATACACTACAGACTAACAAATAAATCTAAACAGAATAATGGCTACAGAGAATGTACGTACGTGAGAGTATTCGCAAGCGCAACCCGAACTCGGTCCTCCGCTCATCAGGTAGAGAGCGTTCAGAGTCTTCTGACCGGCCAGGCAACAATGGTCCTTTTATACACAACATACATACACAATATAATGGTCACTGTAATCTCATTGTTCATTGGACACAGAGATGTGTCTCTACATTACAGCAAAGGTCATAGGTGGATTTGAAAAGGTAGTCGATGTCTCTTCCAACTGCTCTTGTGGGTGGTATCCTCTGGATTCCCGCCGCATATGTAATTTACAGTAATTACAGTTAATCTACTTTTGTACATAACTATACGCAGGAGCAAGCGATCTTTCTCTAACTAACACCGGAATGTTACCCTCAAAATACCCCACAGCTGGACACTAGACATCACCTTCCAACCTTTATCTGACCCTTCCTATCATGCAAAGGTGAATCTCTCTGTCCAGGAACTGTTTAAACTAATAATACTCGCTGACATGGTCTAGGGGAACCATATCTACAAAATACCCTATTTGGGTTAGATATGCTGTGTTCTAATAACAAGCTACACGCTCACAAACTCCGCCGTAAATACTCATATCATGCGCCGGAGCGATCTTACGCAAATTGCGGATATGTGCACGTACGGCGGACTGAGTGCACGAGCAGCGGGCATGTGCATGGGGTTAGTACAAGACATATGCATTATGATATTTTTCGACTTTGACAGTGTGTCGTGGCACTCTCCTGATTAGCTGTGTGCTCCTGTAGTGTCTGTCAGGCAGCACACGGCAGAGATATAATGTGGGAACTTTGCGGTCAGCGGTTGACCGAAAGTAACCTCACCGCTGACCGCAAAGTTCCCACCATTGGATACAATGGAGCGCATAGGCGCTACATTGTTTCTCTGCCGTGTGCTGCCTCACAGACACTACAGGAGCACACAGCCAATCAGGAGAGTGCCACGACGTGGCGCTCCATGATTGGCTGAAGGGACCCTCTTTGACAGGAGTCGGGGGGGGTCCTGGCAGTCAGGGAAAGGGGTCCCATGTGTAAACATGGGACCCCTTTCAGTGCGTGGTCGGGTTTCCGTTTTTTTGTTTTGCCAAGTACCTGGATTATTACAAAAGGACACGACACACAGGATTTAGGTGAGTATAATTTTATTTTCAGGTACCCTGGAATCTCCATCGAGACATGGGCCGAGTCGGCATGTGAACATAGGTAAGTATGTTTGTGTCGGAATGTATGTAATAAAGTTGTACTTTCAAGGTGTGTGTGTCCTGTTTTTATTTGGGTATTTTTTTGCAGAAGAACTATAGGTACTAGCGGGCCCGTATAACCCCCGCATGCTGGTACTTGTGGTTCTCCAAGTACCAGCTTGCGGGGGAGGCTTGCAGGGACTTGTAGTTCTTGTGCAAAAAACAATATTCTTTTATTTTACACTTGGCTATCAGCCCTCCTGTCATTTTTTTCCACATATGTTGTCAACCAGGACCGGCTCAAAGAGCCCGAGGCTGGTTATGCTTAGGAGGGGGACCCCACGCAATTTTTTTTCTGTTTTTACACTAAACACACCCTTTCCCATATTTGACTGGAAAAAGCAGGTCTATTTTTTTGCTGCTTTTTTTTAATGATTTGGAAAAAAATAGACACGCACTTGAGCCCTCAGAGACTAACACCCAAATACGAATGAATAGTGAATTCCCGTATTCTATGAAATAACACCCACGTTTGACCGATGGTCTATTCATTCGTATTTCTGAACGTTGTCATTCAAACCATTACGAATAGTCCAAACACTGCCGAGATTTGTGCTTAGTGAATTCCCGGATTGGGAACAAACACAAATCGGACAAACTCGGATTTTTAGTAAATACTGGCCATGGTCTCTATTCGTGATAAAGTCATTGATTTAGAAGACAGGTCTTGGAGAAATAATATCAGAATAATGGGCGTTCCGGATTCTGTTACAAATGCTGAGCTTTATGATAATGCCACGGTCCTCTTTTCAGAAACTTTTACCAAAGGCTTCTGCCGCTGACCTTCTTATTGATAGGATCCATAGACTCCCAAAGTCCAACCAGGCTGCTTTGCCTTCCTCATCCACAGCTGAGTGCCTGGATAATCTGTAGATATTTCCAGATATTTCTCCTGTGACGCTGGCCAAAAGGCGTCTATTCCACCCAAGGAAATGTACAATACAAATGGGGCTTTCCTACTAAGGTTATTGTAATGGGACACAGCGCCTTCGCAGTGATACCTTCAACAGAGGATGGCCCTACTATACTGAAAAAAAAGTATTTTAATACCTAACAGTAAATCCTTTTCTCGTAGTCCGTAGGGGATACTGGGATTGTCTTAGTACCATGGGGTATAGATGGGGTCCACTGGAGCCTGGCACTTTAAAACTTCAGCGTGTACTGGCTCCTCCCCACTATGCCCCTCCTGTAGACTCAGTCTAGCAAAACTGTGCCCGAGGAGATGGACATACTTTGAAAGGAGGAAGAGACAAGAAAGTGGTGAGAGAACGAATCAGCACACAACATAACAAGAGGATAGGAACTCTAACCACAACTTGAAAATAGGGACAGCAAAAGCAGACCCAAACTACAACACACAAGAACAACTCTTGCTGGAAAATATCAAAGCACAGAGGCGGGCACCCAGTATCCCCTATGGACTATGAGAAAAGGATTTACTGGTAGGTATTAAAATCCTATTTTCACTAATGTCCAATAGGATACTGGGATGGTCTTCGTACCATGGGGAAGTTCCAAAACTCCAAACCGGGTGGGAGAGTGCTGAGACCCCATCAAAATTGATTGACCAAACTGAAGGTGCTCAATAGCAAAGGTATTAAACCTTTAAAACTTTACAGCATGTTCGAACCCAACCAAGTAGCTGTCCAGCATAACTGCAAAGCCGAGACACCACCGGGCAGCCACCTAAGAAGAACCCACTGACCGTGTGGAGTGGGCCTGAACAGACCTCGGCAGCGGCAAAGCCACCGAAGAGTGAGCCTGTTGGATCGTAAGCCTGATCCAACACAAAATAGACTGCTTTGAAGCAGGACAACCAATCTTTGAGGCATCATAGAGAACAAAAAGCGAGTCTGATTTTCTGAAAAGAGCTGACATAAATCTCCAAAGCCCGAAACACGTCTAAGGACATTGGTGTAACAGACGTGTCAGTGACAACCAGAACCACCATCGGCCAATTGATATGAAATGCCGACACCACCTTAGGCAAGAATGTCTAGCGAGTTTTAAGCACCACTCTATCCTCATGAAACACCAGATAAGGACTCTTACATGATAAGGCCCCTAATTCCAAAACAATCCTCACTGAGGCCAAGGCCAACAACATGATAGCCTGCCATGTCAAATACTCCATGTCCACCTTGTGGAAAGGTTCAAGCAAACTGACTGGAGAAAGGCCAGAACCAAATTGAGAACTCACAGCACTGTGGAAGGCACAAAGGGTGGTCGAATATGAAGAACACCTGTCAAGAACATCTGGACCACTGGGAGAACAGCCAATTGTTTCCAGGAAGAAAAAGACAATGCTGAAAATTGAACTTTTATGGAGCCTAAACGTAGGCCCACATCCACAACAGCCTGCAGGAAGTGCAAGAAATGTCTCAGATGAAAATCCACAGCAGAATACTGTTGACCCTCACACCAAGAGAGACATTTCTTCCATATGTGATGGTAATGTTTCGATGCGACCATCTGGCCGGCTTGGAGCATAGTCGAGATAACCTTGCCTCGGAATCTCTTTCCTGGCGAAAATCCTCACAATATACTTCCATTGCATCAAACGTAGCCGTGGTAAGTCTGGATAGACGAACGGCTCTTGCGTAAGACTATCATCCTGAATTGGCAGAGGCCAGGGGCCTACGAGTAATAAGGCTAGAATGTATACATACCAGGCCCTGCGGGGCCAGTCTGGGGCAATCAGAATTGCCTGAACCCTGTCCCTTTAAGTCCTTTGAGAACTCTTGGAATTAGAGGAACTGGAGGGAACAAGTACACCAACTAGTAAATCCACGGTGTCACCAGAGTGTCCACTGCTGCAAAATGTGGATCCCAGAACAGTAATGCAGAAGCTTCTTGGTGAGCTGAGAAACCAACAAGTCGATTTGCGGGTAGCCCCACCGATGAAATATCTGCTGAAACACTTGCGGGTAGAGGCCCCATTCCCCCAGGTGCAGATAGTGTCTACTGAGGAAGTCTGCTCACCAATTGTCTACTCCCAGAATTAATATGGCAGAAATGGCCTTGGGATTCCGCTCCACCCAGAGGAGTATCTGACACCTCCCTCATTGCAGCTCTGCTGTTTGGACCTCCTTGTTGGTTTATGTACGCCAAAGTTAGTGCATTTTCCGACCATACCTGTATGGCTTGATACTGAAGGATATAAAGAGGTCAGCAGGAGGGCATTGTAAATCGCCCTGAGTTCTAAAACTTTTATCGGAAGGGAAACCTCTTGATCAGACCACCTTCATTGGAACTGAGCCCTTAGGGTCACTGCACCCCAACCATGGAGGCTTGCATCCATTGTCAACAGAATCCAATTCTGAATTCCGAAGTGTCGACCCTCCAGGAGGAAGATCAGCAACCACAATTAGAGGGAAATCCTGGCATTTGGTGAAAGGCATATCATCTGGCGCATGTGCAGATGTGATCCAGACCATTTGTTCAGCAGATCTAGCTAGAATGGTTATGCATGAAATCTTCTGTACCGAATTTCATCGTAGGAGGCCATAATCTTTCCCAGTAAGCGTATGCAAAGATGTACTGAGATTTTGTCCAGCTTCAAAATGGAACGTACCATCATCTGAATTATCTTTGCCTTGTCCATAGGAAGGAACACCTTCTGAGACACCGTGTCCACTATCATTACCAGGAACTGAAGCCTCTGTGTAGGTTCTAGGTGGGATTTCTGCAGATTGAGAATACACCCATGATCCATGAGTGTTGGAAGGCTGATCTTTTCCATCAACGGTGCTCTGAATATAGCCATTATGAGGAGATCATCCAAGTATAGAACGATGTTCACGTCCTGCTTGCGGAGTTGTAGCAACATCTCTGCCATCACCCCTGATAACACCCTCAATGCCGTTGAGAGACCGAAAGGCAAGGCCTGGACCTGGTAGTGACTGTCCTGCAGTGCAAACCTGAGGTAAGCCTGAAGAGGTGGCCATATTGGGTTGTGAAGATACGCATCCTTAATATCCGGAGAAACCAGGAATTCCCCTTCTTCCATGTCGCACTTGGCTTGAGTTGGGGATCTGACGACTGATAATTGACTGAGGGAGCAGCTATTGGCAAAGGAAGGAAACAAGGTGGCTGAATGTAGTTCTTACTCATGGATTGAAGCCTTAGCCCCGAAGATGTAGGCAATGAGGTCAATGACCGAGAATGATACACTGAAGAAAGAGGAATTCAGTTTTGAGACCTCAATCATACACAATGACTAGGAGAGGAGTCTGAGTGAATTATGAAAGACGAAAGGTTCATGACTTGAAAACAATGCTGAAGAATACTGAATGAAGAAGTGACTTGTGATTTGTAAACAATGCTGAAGAACATGGAATGGAGATTACTTGTGATTTTTAAACAATGCTGAAGAGAGGATCACTGTGAGCACCATCAGCAAATGGAGACCCTCTACCAGATAGAGGGCCCAGTGGTTAAATCATAAGAGCAGGTGGACTGGGAGCAAAGGACTGCAATAACAGAACTGACCACTAGGTGGAAACAACAGAACTAGGATACCAGGGGTTAACCTGGGAGCACAGAGTTCAGAGCACCTTACAGCAGCAAGTAACTTGAAGCACAGGCAACATAGCTAAGCATCAACCCCTTTTTATAAGTGAAGCCTGTACCGGATTGGCTGGACGTGAAATAGGATACCTATTGTCTTGGATTGGTCTCCAACATGGTGGCTCCCTGCACAGAGGACACATGTGGAACCAGCACACAGCCACTACCTCTGGCCTCAGCCTCCCAGACGCTGCACTCCAGCAACAGGACACTTGGAAACAGACACCTCCGGCTGCCATACTCCGCTCACCAGGACCCGGACCCTGGACACCAGACACCCGGCAGCCACACCGGAGGACCTTGCTGCTGTAGTTCCTATCCATTGCAGCGACACCAGCCAGCTAAGAGGAAGGCCGCAGGGACCAGAACCGGTGGTAAGACTACAGATGCTCACAGTACCCCCCTTTTTAGGGTGGTCTCCGAACACCCACGCTGCTTAGTGGGATTCTTGGCATGAAAGGCACAACTCAGTCTTGGAGCATGACCATCCTCTGCAGCCACCCAATATCTTTCCTCCGGACCATATCCCCTCCAATCTATGAGACACTGGAGATGACCCCAACTCTTGCGGAAGTCAAGAAACTTATGAACCTCGAATTCCTCATTTTGAGCAGCTTGAACCTTAGGAGGTTAAGGGAAAGCTGCCCGAAAATGATTTAGTATAGGAGACTTTAGCAGAGAAATGTGAAAGGCATTGGGAATTTTCAAATAGGAAGGCAGTTTCACCTTGTAAGAAACAGGATTCAACACTCTTAATAAGATACGGACCGATGAATCTTGGAGCAAACTTTTTGTAGGAACTTTGAGTCTGAGGTTTCTGGTGGATATCCAAACACGATCTCCTACTTTGAGACTAGGAACAGCCCTACGTTTCCGATCAGCGCAGGTCTTTTATTTCTGGGAAGTCTTTAGTAGCGCCTTATGAATTTGTCTCCAAATCTTAGTGAACTGATGAAGAGTGGATTCACCAGCAGGAACCTCAAGAGATGTTAGAGATTAGAAGGAAGGAACTCATGGATGAAAACTATAGTTAATGAAGAAAGGAGTGGAATTGGTAGAAGAATGATATAGGTTATAGTATGCAAACTCAGCAAATGGGAGGTAATCCATCCAGTCTTCCTGAGCAGGGGACATGAACATCCGTAAGAAAGTTTCCAGATCTTGGTCGACTCTTTCAGTCTGTCTGTCAGTCTGGGGATGGTAGGCTGAAGAGAAGTTCAACTTGATTCCTAGGACAGAGCTGAGAGCTTTCCAGAGCTTGGCGACGAATTGAGGACCCTGATCAGAAACTATTTCCTGTGGAAGGCCATGCAAATGAAAAATCTATGAGAAAAACTATTTGGATAGCTGAGGAGGGATAGCTGAGGAGCAGAGGGAAGACTGGTGAGGGGTATGAAGTGAGCCATTTTCGAAAACCATTCCACAATGACCCAAATGGTGTTATTTCCTGTGGAGACTGGCAAATCGGTTATGAAATCTATAGAGATGTGAGTCCAAGGCTTTTGAGGTGTTGGAAGTGGATGAAGAAGACCTGAGTGAGATGCTTGTGGACTTTTATGTTGAACACACTTCGAACAGGCTGCTACAAATTCAAAGACATCCGTTTTAAGATGAGGCCACCGGTAGAATCGCTGAATGAACTTGAGAGTCTTAAGACCACCGGCATGACCCATAAAAATGAAGAATGAGCCCACTTAAGCAATTTCCTGCAAAATTTTTGTGCTACAAAAGTTCTCCCTGGAAGAGGTAGAGGAACAGTACGAGTTGAAGCAAATGAAGCTGGATTCAGAATAAACGGTTTCTCAGAGGAGTTGAGTTAATCATCCGTTTGAAAAGAACGAGAAAGTTCATCTGCTCTTTGATATAAGGTTCCTGGGCGGTTAAAGAGTTTAAAGGAGAACCGAGAGAAGAAGAGAGCCCACCTGGCTTGCCATCGGTTTAAACAACCAGTTTAAACAATGGGTTTAAGCCATCATGGGAGGACTTGGAGGAGAAGACGGGATGGGAGAAGATTCTGAATGATCAGGACTGGGGCTCAATGTTAGTTGATTAGGAAGAAGAAAAGGTTTCAAGTCAGTTTGAGAGGATTCCTGTTGAGGACGAGGTTTAGCTTTCTTATGAGATGATTTTCCAGTTCTGCCCATTCTTCAGCATAACATTACGGAGATTAGAGAACAAGATCAGGAGGCCAGTAGCGACATAGCAGAAGTATTGAAGTGTGGAAATAGGGAGACATCAGTGAGCATAGACCCCAGTGGCCATCGGTTACAGAAACATTGTGAGGTCAGTTGTTTATGGCTAATAGCAAGAAGATGCCATCCTTGAGCGGTAAAGTAATTTATAGGAGTCGGCAACTGGAGCCTGCTACTGTCCTGGACACATGGACTGTTACGCCGTAGCTATACTGATGCCCCAAGAGCTCTAATTGGATCTTACGGTGATTGAGCGGAGCAGGAGTAAAAAAAAACCCAGCAGCAAACAGTACGGAGGATGTAGTCAGCACAGTCTGCCACCAGAGAGAGTCGACAGAGCAGGAGTGGGGGCCAGGCAATAATAATAATAAAAGCAGCTCAGGTGACCACTTACTGCCCAGGTAGGGCCACAGCGGCAGAAGTCCCTGCCGGAAATCACCGAGACTGTAGTGAAGGGCACTGATCATGGGCTGGCAGTGTCTGTAGCTCCCAGAGAAGCGGATGGTTTCAGGAGGGCATGTGGCTAAATTGCCAGTTTTCAAGATGACCACTTCTGGCAGGGAAGTCCAAATAAAAAAAAACTGGGTGGGTGAACCAGGTCAGTAATAAGGCAGGAGAGGAGGGGGTACTAGGATACAGTGGCACAGGGTAGCGTATCTGGCTGCGTAGGAACCCCACGTGTATGTCCTCTATAATTCACAGCTCCGCCAGATTCCCCCATAGCACCATGGGTTAGGAGGAGAGGGGGAGATGCCCGGACACTGCTGGAGTGATGACAGGCAAGCGCTCCATGTATTCCCCGCTGCCACGACTCAGGGCTTCAACGGCCGGACAGTAGGAGAAGGTAGGCTGCAGGCGGGTGAGCTGACTAACCTGACGCGTCCCTGCTGCGGCCACCAATCCCCGTAGTATGCGCCGCATCAGATGCCAGGAGAGCAGCTCCGCTCAGTGTTTCCCGCCGCGGTCACCGCTGATCCCCAGTCAGCCTCTCCCCACGGCTCCAACAGCACGGCTAGGCACAAGAGTGGACAGGGCGCACAACCCATGGTGAGTAGCAGCGCTACCTCGCTGAGGTCCAGTCTGTGGTGGGATCACTGCACAACTTCAGTCCGCAGCTTCGGATCCGGGTGTAGGCCGCAACCTACACACCGGGGTGTCAAAACACACAGAGGGGCAAGAAAGGGCCTGGAAGAACCCGTATGACAGCTGTAAAAGGCAGAAAGGACCTATATAAGCAGGTGCTCCTTTATCCTGCTTTCTGCTGCTTTTCCAGTCAGACCACACCCCCGTGACATCTTTTATTGATGTTGAAAACAAAAGTAATGTAGATTTTCGGACCAATCTAAGACCTGCGAATCTACTTTGGAAGCCACCTCTTTTTTTTTTTTTTTTAAACAGTCCCCAACTGGACGAGGATAATTGGAATTCCATTGCTTGGAATTCTAACTTCCTACTGGGCGTAACCCAAAATTTCCATCAGCTGTTTTTGGATGTTTAAACACAGTTGTCTTAGTTTTTATAGTTTTTAACACAGGCTCCGCTGCCTTTTCTAAAGATGGAATGGCTTACATAGAACTAATTAGCTCAGGTATGTCAGGTATGTCCAGACCTTCCGAAGTGCAATGAGTCCTCATCCTCCAACGAATCCTCATCTAAAACATGTGTAGACTGTGAAGATGTTGTATCATGTCTATGTGATTTACTTACCACCAGCCTTTCAGCCTGCTGTTTTGAGAGGCTGACAATTCCCTAGGTGTATAAACCTCAGAATGAATGTTGCATGTATGGGTTAATAGGGAATAGCTACATTGGATAATGTCTGTGCAAAGTAGCCCATGAAGGTTTACCAGAACCTGTGCCTGCCTCACTTGTACACGTGGGTAAGCGTTGTCGCCATCCGGCGGGGAGTTGTTGGAGCGACTCTATGGTGCGTATAAGATGCTTTTTTAGAAAGATCACTCAAAAAAATTAGTAATACTATAAAAATAAAATAAGAAAACTTATGGCTCCTGCCGCACCAAACAAAATAGACGTTATGCTAAGAACTTACCGTTGATAAAGTGATTTCTCCTATGTCCACAGGTATCCACAGGATAACATTGGGATATGCCGAAGCGACAGCGGAAATGGCACCAAACAGTCACAAGCTTTCTGGCCTCCCAGGATGCATTGGGGCTCTTGCATATAATCCCGCCCACTGACTCAGTCAAATAAGTTGTTTCCACAGCAATTTAGGCAGGAACATCATGTAGAACCCTGTTCAGGCGATAAGAACACACATGCACACCCTTCCATACAAGAGGGAAGAGGTTTAGTGATTGTAAAGATCCTCAAATCAGGTGCGTCAGGGTGGGATTCCTGTGGACATAGGAGAAATCACGTTATCAACGGTAAGTTCTTACCATAACGTCTACTTCTCCGGCTGGGTCCACAGGTTATGCACAGGATAACATTGAGATTCCCAAAGCCATTTTTAGTGGTGGGTACGCTCCTGATTAGACAGGAGAACCTTTCGTCCGAATTTAGCGTCATGAGAGGCAAAAGTATCCAAGGCGTAATGTCTAATGAAAGTGTTAATGGAAGACCATGTGGTTGCCTTACAAATCTGTTCTGCTGAAGCACCATGTTGTGCCGCCCAAGAAGGACCTACCTTATGTGTAGTGTGCAGAGACATTGGCCGGAAAAGGGAGATCAGCACGAGAATAAGCTTCTGAAATTACCATTCGGAGCCATCTTGCCAGCGTCTGTTTACTAGCAGGCCATCCTCTTCTGTGAAATCCGTAGAGAATGAAGAGAGAATCTGTCTTTCTAATGGCACTAGTACGATCCACGTAGATTCTTAACGCACGGACCACGTCCAGCGACGCTTCTCCCGCAGAAAGTCCCGATACCTGAAAAATCGGGACTACAATCTCTTAGTTAAGGTTCAATTTTGAGACCACCTTCGGAAGATAACCAGATCTAGTTCTGAGAACTGCTTTATCTGGAAAAAAAATCAGAAAAGGAGACTTACACAATAGTGCTCCTAAATCTGACACTCTTCTAGCTGATGCTATTGTCAGTAGAAAGAGAACTTTAGCCGTCAACCATTTAAGATCTGCTCTCTTAAGAGGTTCAAACGGAGGTCCCTGAAGGATTTTAAGAACCAGATTCAAATCCCAGGGAACTGCAGGAGGAACAAAAGGTGGTTGAATGTGTATCACTCCCTGAAAAAAAGTACGCACATCCTGTAAATCAGCAATCTTTTTCTGAAACCATAAAGTTAATGCTGATACCTGAACTCTCAAGGAAGCCATCCAAAATCCTGGATACTTTAAAAGATCTTGGATCCAAACTTCTTTCGCTACATCAATGAGTATAGGCTTGCCATATTCGATGATAAATACGAGCTGAAAAAGGTTTTCTTGCTCTAAGCATAGTTTGAATTACTTGTTTTGAAAATCCTCTTGCTTCTAAGATAGAGGTCTCAACAGCCATGCCGTCAAAGACAGACAATCCAGATGACTGTGATAACAAGGACCCTGCATTAGTAGATCTGGACGTTGAGGGAGCAGTATTGGAGCTTCCACGGACATCCTTAGCAGATCGGTGTACCAATGCCTTCTGGGCCAAGCTATTACAATTATGGCTCCCTTTGCTTGCTTTATTTTCCTCACTACCCTGGGTAACAGGGAGACTGGAGGAAACAGATATGCAAGACAAAACTCCCAATTCACTGACAGTGCATCTACAAGGATTGCTCCGGAATCCTTTGTTTTTGATCCGTATATCGGAACTTTGTTGTTCAGATGGGATGCCATGAGATCTATCTCTGGCAACCCCCATCTGTTTACTATGGTCTGAAATACTTCTGGGTATAATGCCCATTCGGTTTCCTGAATGGTTGTCGACTGAGAAAATCCGCTTCCCAGTTCAGCACTCCTGGAACAAACACTGCTGACAATGCTGGGAGATGGAGCTCTGCACACCTTAGTATGTGAGTTACTTCCTCCATCAATCTTTTGCTGTGAGTTCCTCCCTGATGATTGAGGTACGCTACCGCTGTAGCATTGTCTGAACGGATCTGGACTGGTCTTCCTTGCAGACTGTCCTTTGCCTGAACTAGAGCAATGTATATGGCCCTTATTTCCAACAGATTTATTGGCAGGCGACTTTCCCTTATGGTCCATTTTCCCTGGAACCAGAGGCTTTCGAACACCGCTCCCCAGCCCTGAAGACTGGCATCTGTTGTCAGGATTTGCCAATCCGTTACCCAAAAAAGGTCTCCCCTTGCTTAGATGGTCTGTCTGTAGCCACCAAGCTAGAGACCTTCTTACGTCTACTGGAAGATTAATCATCTGTCTTTTTATTGTCTGATGTCTTCCGTTCCATCGGGTCAGAATGAGATGCTGTAGAGGTCTGGAGTGGAATTGTGCATATTCCACCATGTCGAAGGTAGACACCATCAGACTCATCAGTCACATTGCTGCATGGACTGATATAGTCTGACTGTAGCAACTCCAGAGTCATTACTTGCACCTTCGATATCTTTTTCCATGGTAACAAAATTCTCTGTAGACCTGAATCCAATATGGCCCCCAAATGAACCATCCGTTGTGACGGACTCAGACGACTTTTCCCAGTTTATGAGCCACCCGTGTCTTTGTAGACAAACTATTGTCTGTTGAAGATGGCTCAAAAGTAATTCCTGAGATTGTGCCAGGATTAAAAGATTGTCAAGGTATGGAAATATTCTTATCCCCTGCTTGAGGAGATAAGCTGCCATAACCACCATAATTTTGGTTAACACCCTGGGGGCTGTTGCTAGCCCGAAGGGCAAAGCCTGGAACTGAAAATGTTGCTGGAGGATGGCAAACCGGAGGTAACACTGATGAGACTGTGCTATAGGCACATGTAGGTAAGCATCCTGTATATCCAGAGATACCATGTAATCTCCCGGTTCCATGGCCAAAACTATGGAGCATAATGTCTCCATGTGGAACCTTGGAAACCAAATGTATTTGTTTAACATTTTGAGATTGAGAATGGGTCGGAATGACCCATTTGGCTTCTGCATCAAAAATAGATTGGAGTAAAACCCCTGTCCCCATTGTGTCGGGGGTACTGGGATAATTACACCAGACTGAAGCAGTTTCTGAACCGCTTCCTGCAGGGCACTGCCTTCGAATCTATTCGAGACGGACTGGTGCAAAAAAACCTTTGAGGAGGCTGCCTCTTGAAGGGGAAACCATAACCGAGAGATATCACCTTCTGCACCTAAGCATCTGTCGTCGACTGCTGCCATATATGTGCAAATTGAAGGAGTCAGCCCCCAACCCTGGAATCCTCCAGCTGGAGGCCAGTACCCTCAGACTGATGGCTTCTGTTCTGGCTTGGAAGCCGGCCGTCTATTGGCCCACTGCTTCCTACCCCTAGTTGACTTATTGAACTGGGGCTGCTTAGGTTCCTCTTTCCCTTTTGCTCTGCCTTGCCATCGAAATGGCCAAAATTTCTAACCCCTAGTCTTAGGGTTATAACTAACCGGAAGTCTGACCTTCTTGGATTCAGCTTCCGATTCTAGAATATCTGTCAATTGTTTTCCAAACAGAATATCACCAGCGAAAGGCAGAGCTTCCAGAACCTTCTTGGATTCTGCATCCGCTTTCCAAGTACGTAGCCAAACTGCTCTGCGAGCAGCTACTGTCAAGGCTGATGCTTTAGAAGCAATTGTACCCATATCAATTGCTGCTTCTTCCAAATATTGCGCAGCTTGTTTTATACGGCCTAAAAGAGATTCCGCCTCCCCTGTGGAAGGGGAGAGGCCTTTTTCTAGTTTCTCCGCCCATTCTACCATCGCTCTCGTCATCCAGGCTGAAGCCATAGCTGGCCTTATTACAGCCCCCGAGAGAAAAAAAAATATTTTTCAATAAACCATCTATTCTTCTATCTGTAACATCAGACAGTGAAGTAGACGGCAATGGTAAAACAGATTTACGCACAAGTCGCACTACATGTGCATCTATTTTAGGAGGAACTTCTCTTTTTGAACAATCCGCAGCTGGAAAAGGATAATAAGAATCCGATTTTTTCGGAATCTTATATTTTTTTACCAGGTGTAGCCCAAGGTTCTTCCATCATTTCCGTCAGATCTTCTGATACTGGAAATTCAGTCCTAACTGTCTTTGTTCATTTACACACAGGTGCTTTAGATTTTGACACTGTCTTGGCTGATTCTTACAAAGAGAGAATATAATTCATTGCATCAATAAGCTCAGCTATATCCTCTGAGCTAAAACCCTCCGACTGATCATCATATGGGGTATTAGAATACACTGTATCCTCATCTGTTGTATCATCTTGTGTAGTCTGTAACATGGATGTATCTACCCTGGTCCTAACAGCCTGGCTACTTGTAGAAGCTACTGGAACCAAACCATAAGGAGGGAGCTGCATGTATGGGTTAATAGTGTAACCTATTCCCTGGGGTGGAACTGCAGGAGTTAATCTGTCCAATATTGCAGACAAGGTTTGCGTGAACATACTTCATGGTGGTTCTACTGGTTGTTGAACCGGAGCCTGCTTTTTACTTTGCCGATACGCATAACAGTTTGTACATAACCCATCATAAGTAATAAACTGTTCCAATTCTTCTAAATTCCCCGTTTTACAAAATAAACATGTTAAGGATGTAGGAGTGCCTGATAAATTATCCTCGTCACTTTTTCCGCTCACAGACAGTCAATTTTTCCGTGTTTACCAACTACACAATTTGTGACTGAGAATCACACACACACACACACACACACACACACACACACACACACACACACACACATAAATATATAGAAGTGAAATCAATCTGACCACAACCGTGCACCTGAATTGAGGTTCAGAATAAAACTGACAACATATAAAAGTCAGCAATCACACTAGCAGTCAGTGACATGTTAAATATTAAACACTGTCATATGAGAATATAATCAACCACAAACAATTACTTTACAAGTAAGTAGGAGTACAATTACTGTATTTATGTTTTAACAGCTATTATAACAAGTTTTTCAGACATTTTAGTAGAAAACAACAGTAGTGTACAGGCCTCATATGCAATATGTACCAAAATTAACAATTCATACTAACAAGTAGAAGGAATTTTAGTACTGTATAACCCTTACTCAGTAGAGTGGGATACAGGGAGACTCACCCCACTTCCATGATCGATCAATACGCTCGAAAGACGCTGAATGGATTCAGACACTACTAGTGTACACTACCGCTCCGGTAACTGATGAGAGACACAGACGCTCAATAACGGACACAGACGCTCAGTGAATGATAAGTGTATGCAGACGCTCCTGTCTGCGACCCGGTCTAGGCAGAAACTCTAGTGTACACAACCGCAGCGGCCTAAGCTGTGACCGAGTACCCTCGTTGTAGCGTCTGAGACGGAAGTGAGGCCATCAGTTCATGGACGGGAGACGCACGGAAACTGGTCATGAACTGGGGGGAGGGGCGACCAGGAGAGCGCCTGACTCCCCTTGTTGACATAAACTCTAGGGATCGCAGCCTGAACCTAGTCCTGGCGCCTATGGTCCCTAAAGCATAGCGCTGTCGCACTTAAGAGTGGTGGCGCATCAACCACTGTTTGTAGTCTCCTCCAATACAGTGCGGCTGTGTCCGGAAATCCCTAGTAAAAGGAAACCGATGTACTTACCTTCTCCCCATGCTCCGGCCACAGCCTGGTAACGTCTGCTGGACCTGTTGGAACATCCGTCACAGACGCCCGCCGAGACAGCACTGTACCGCGAAGGTAAGCATTGTTGCAACCCGGTGGGGAGTTGTTGGAGCGACTCCTTCTAGTATGCGACCTGTGACCATGGTCCGGCTCCTGTCGCACCAAACAAAACACTGATTTGACTGAGTCAGTGGGCGGGATTATATGCAAGAGCCCTGATGCATCCTGGGAGGCCAGAAAGCTTGTGACTGTTTGGTGCTATTTCCGCTGTCGCTCCGGCATATCCCAATGTTATCCTGTGGATAACCTGTGGAACCAGCCGGAGAAAAACTGATTTGCCTGAGCCAGGAGGCGGGGATAGATGGACAGGCCCGTTGCATACTGGGAGGCTGAAAGCTTTGACAGTTTGTTACAAATCTCGTGACTGTTTGGTGCTATTTCCGCTGTCACGTCATCATATCCCAATGTTATCCTGTGGATAACCTGTGGATCCTGCCAGAGGAACATATATATATATATAAAATGTCTAAGAGGATAGAATTTGATCGGTGTTGTTACACTGTTTTGTTGGCAGGTTACTTGATACTTTTGTCCCCATTGGTTACTATAGGTCACGTGGACGAGGTTCTCTCCGTGTCCCCGGACGTATAGCGTGTGTCAGATGACGTCACTTTGATGCGCTGGAGTGAGCGACGGATGGCGACATGGACGGTTCCACCGGGTATATTAACGACACGGGACATGCACATGCGTGTAGATGGTGACACTAAAACTACTGCATGATCATTGTGAATGTCTGAGGTATTCATAGATGTGTCCAGCACATTTTATTAGGGGGTGCACCGTCGGAGGGGTGTGTCTAGCCTTTTGGGCGTGTCTAGCACCATCTATTGACGGTCAACGCAATATAAAATATCCACCCCTGTACCAATCCTAATAAAGCAGATACATTGTCAGATGTTGTGGTGTGCACCAAGCAAACACCCCTGATGCCACTCACTGCAATTACACTGCTCCTCCTCAGCCTGGTCTGGCTCCCCCTCTCTTTCCCCTGCAAGCTGCAGCAGCTTACTTACAAGTCAGTCACTCACTGACACTGACAGTCACAGACTAGTACTGCTGCTGCTGCTGCTGAAAAAACGAATGATGTGTCAATTTTGCCGTCGACCGCCTGCCAGTATTGAATTTGTCTTCCTAAGAGGAACGCTGGCTGCATGCTGATCCTCATCAGTGGCTGGCGTTGGCATAGCATAGAAGGAGAGAGTTGGGCATGTGGCGGGTGGGCGTGCGAGCAGCATGATGTAATCACATCACATCACGCTGTTTTTGTACATGGAGGTGGAGCCGGGAGTTTGAAAGCCGTGGCAGTGGCACCCTTGATTAACCCAAGCATCCGGTCAGTAATGCAGTCCTGACAGGGTGCAGCGCAGAGGGGACAATAATCAGCCTGTTCGGCGATCGCTGCATCAGGCATGTGAGATCGGGATGCCAAATATTAGGGGGTGCCTGTGCGCAACAAGGACCCCCCCACCCCTGCGCACACCTATGGAGGTATTGATACAATGCAAATTTGTTGAGATATTGTTTCTTTTTCAGATGGAACCATGGGTCGTGCACGTGATGCAACTGGCAAAAGGGAGCCACTGGTTTTGTCCGAGACCGGCATTTGTTTGTTGGTGATCCCTTGTAGACAGTGAGTAGTATCCATCTACAGTGGAAGAAGCATGGACACCAAGAATATCAGCGGCAGAACAGTGGGCGAAAGTAGATCATGACAAATCGGGACCACAGGCATTTAGGGCGCCTAGCAACCACCAATCGTTCCAAACGCATCAGGAACTGCACAAACAGTGCTATGCCAGACCCAGCCAAGCAGTCCCACAGTCCCAGATCTGGTGAATTGGAGGGCCACGTGAGATGTGGTGGCACGTCAGACTGGTGCTCTGAAAACCTATCCAAGCCTTTCAGCCACTGTTCTGCCGCTGAGAGCAAACCTAAAGTTTAACACTAATGTGATAGCTGTTTTTATTGTAATTATTTTGAGCAATAGAGTAGGATCTGCAGTATAGTGGGGTTCCTTGACGGGGGCTGCAGGCTTAAATGCATTGAGCAATACATGAACTAAAACGCCACTGTTTATTATTTTTAGTTAAAATAGTAATGCAAGACACATTTATGTATGTAGTAAGGCTACTTAGATTGAGCAATATTTGATCTGACCATTACATTCCCTAAAGTCATAACCTCAGAACTGCACAGAGCAGGAACTATTATTCACAAGTAATTAGGAATGTGTTCATCATGAATAAGTCCACAATTACCGTCTGAAGGTTACACAATTATTTCAAGTCTACACAACTGATATTTGAGGATAAAGCCTTTAACAGAAAACACCCCTGAAGAAGTCACTATTGACGAAACACGTTGGCGGATACGCAATTTGCATTTAGAGTGAATTGGCAGTGGATAAGAACAAGCCCACCCATGTAAGGGTGACAATTGAAAAATGCTTGTCTTATGATTATACAGATATGTACTTGTGATAAGCTTTTAATCTGTTTTACTTGTAGTTCTAGATTCAAATTTCATTTTATTTCTGAATCTCATACGAACTGTATTTGGTGAGCTCAGGTCTACTGTATAGCAGGAAATATTTCTTACCTGCATCATCTAACAAAATGCATATAAATTAGGCACTCCACAAAAAACTTTACTAATTATATTTTATACATATATACACATTTATATATAATCACTAATAATAAACTTCTGCTTGTTACTTTTAATAACATTATAGTGTTGTGTGTAATAACTCTCTACATGTGATATTTGTCATGGATAGCCTTGTGTTATAAACACCCAACTGAGAACAGGGCTGATGGCGGAGGAGGGTGTAGGATAAGAGATTGCTGTAGTGACTGAGCAATGAGAATATGTGACTTCTGTAATAAGTGTTTATTACTCACCTGTGCTGATATCTGTAGGGATCTCCTCCTCCTTACACTGCTGATCACCCCTCACATACGTCTCTTCTTCTCCCTCTATATCTTCTGCCTTCATATCAGTCACATACGTCTCTTCTTCTCCCTCTGTATCTTCTGTCTTTATATCAGTCACATACGTCTCTTCTTCTCCCTCTACATCTTCTGTCTTTATATCAGTCACATACGTCTCTTCTTCTCTCTCTATATCTTCTGCCTTTATATCGGTCACATACGTCTCTTCTTCTCCCTCTATATCTTCTGCCTTTATATCGGTCACATACGTCTCTTCTTCTCCCTCTATATCTTCTGCCTTCATATCAGTCACATACGTCTCTTCTTCTCCCTCTATATCTTCTGCCTTCATATCAGTCACATACGTCTCTTCTTCTCCCTCTATATCTTCTGCCTTCATATCAGTCACATACGTCTCTTCTTCTCCCTCTATATCTTCTGCCTTTATATCAGTCACATACGTCTCTTCTTCTCCCTCTATATCTTCTGCCTTTATATCAGTCACATACATCTCTTCTTCTCTCTCTATATCTTCTGCCTTTATATCGGTCACATACGTCTCTTCTTCTCCCTCTATATCTTCTGCCTTTATATCGGTCACATACGTCTCTTCTTCTCCCTCTATATCTTCTGCCTTTATATCAGTCACATACGTCTCTTCTTCTCCCTCTATATCTTCTGTCTTTATATCAGTCACATACGTCTCTTCTTCTCCCTCTATATCTTCTGCCTTCATATCAGTCACATACGTCTCTTCTTCTCCCTCTATATCTTCTGCCTTCATATCAGTCACATACGTCTCTTCTTCTCCCTCTATATCTTCTGCCTTCATATCAGTCACATACGTCTCTTCTTCTCCCTCTATATCTTCTGCCTTTATATCAGTCACATACGTCTCTTCTTCTCCCTCTATATCTTCTGCCTTTATATCAGTCACATACATCTCTTCTTCTCTCTCTATATCTTCTGCCTTTATATCAGTCACATACGTCTCTTCTTCTCCCTCTATATCTTCTGCCTTTATATCGGTCACATACGTCTCTTCTTCTCCCTCTATATCTTCTGCCTTTATATCAGTCACATACGTCTCTTCTTCTCCCTCTATATCTTCTGCCTTTATATCAGTCACATACGTCTCTTCTTCTCCCTCTATATCTTCTGCCTTTATATCAGTCACATACGTCTCTTCTTCTCCCTCTATATCTTCTGCCTTTATATCAGTCACATACGTCTCTTCTTCTCCCTCTATATCTTCTGCCTTTATATCAGTCACATACGTCTCTTCTTCTCCGCCTATATCTTCTTCCTTTATATCAGTCACATACATCTCTTCTTCTCCCTCTATATCTTTTGCCTTTATATCAGTCACATACATCTCTTCTTCTCCCTCTGTATCTTCTGCCTTTATATCAGTCACATACGTCTCTTCTTCTCCCTCTATATCTTCTGCCTTCATATCAGTCACATACGTCTCTTCTTCTCCCTCTATATCTTCTGTCTTTATATCAGTCACATACGTCTCTTCTTCTCCCTCTGTATCTTCTGCCTTTATATCAGTCACATACGTCTCTTCTTCTCCCTCTATATCTTCTGCCTTTATATCAGTCACATACGTCTCTTCTTCTCCCTCTATATCTTCTGCCTTTATATCAGTCACATACGTCTCTTCTTCTCCCTCTGTATCTTCTGCCTTTATATCAGTCACATACGTCTCTTCTTCTCCCTCTATATCTTCTTCCTTTATATCAGTCACATACGTCTCTTCTTCTCCCTCTATATCTTCTGTCTTTATATCAGTCACATACGTCTCTTCTTCTCCCTCTGTATCTTCTGCCTTTATATCAGTCACATACATCTCTTCTTCTCCCTCTATATCTTCTGCCTTTATATCAGTCACATACATCTCTTCTTCTCCCTCTGTATCTTCTGTTTTAATATCAGACAGACTTTCTACCTATAAAAAACAAACAAACACTATAATGACATTTGCATACAGTCAGACTAAACTGAGGTAAAACAGTATAATATCAGTGTATAAGACACACAGCTACTCTACAGATCATATAGTGACAGTCACTTTGGTACATTGGGGAGACCCTAAATCCCACCTACCTTATCTTCCTGTGGGATCCTGTGATTCTTCTCTGTACAATCCTGGGAATACAGAGGACGGGGATATCTCTCTGGGGTATCTCTGTTACTGGGTCCATCTGTAGGAGACACACAGTGACTGAGTACAGTGTATATATGTGATTATCAGGTGATGTGTGTATATAGGGGCCCCCATACCTGCTCTACCCTGTACAATACATGACAGTCTCCTCTTACCCAGTGATGTGAGGGGCCGGTGATTCTCCATCATCACGTCCTTGTACAGACCCCTGTGTTCCTCTATATACTCCCCCTCCTGCATGGAGACATAGACAGTGACATCCTGACACCTTATAGGAACCTAACACCCACAGTGACACATTCATCACCCAGACACATCCCCTGGTGTTATTGTACAATGTCCCATTCCCAGCAGTCACCTCTCCAGTCATCACCCAGACACATCCCCCGGTGTTACTGTATAATGTCCCATTCCCAGCAGTCACCTCTCCAGTCATCACCCAGACACATCCCCTGGTGTTACTGTATAATGCCCCATTCCCAGCAGTCACCTATCCAGTCATCACCCAGACACATCCCCTGGTGTTACTGTATAATGTCCCATTCCCAGCAGTCACCTCTCCAGTCATCACCCAGACACATCCCCTGGTGTTACTGTATAATGTCCCATTCTCGGCAGTCACCTCTCCAGTCATCACCCAGGCACATCCCCTGGTGTTACTGTATAATGCCCCATTCCCAGCAGTCACCTCACCAGTCATCACCCAGAGACGTACCATGGTGTTACTGTATAATGTCCAATTCCCAGCAGTCACATCTCCAGTCATCACCCAGAGACGTACCATGGTGTTACTGTATGATGTCCAATTCCCAGTCACCTCTCCAGTCATCACCCAGACACATCCCCTGGTGTTACTGTATAATGTCCCATTCCCAACAGTCACCTCTCCAGTCATCACCAGACACATCCCCTGGTGTTACTGTATAAAGCCCCATTCCCAGCAGGCACCTCTCCAGTCATCACCCAGAGACGTACCATGGTGTTACTGTATAATGTCCAATTCCCAGCAGTCACCTCTCCAGTCATCACCCAGACACATCCCCCGGCGTTACTGTATAACACCCCATTCCCAACAGTCACCTCTCCAGTCATCACCCAGACACGTCCCCTGGTGTTACTCTATAATGCCCCATTCCCAGCAGTCACCTCTCCAGTCAGCAGCTGAATGATCTTGTTGGTGAGTTCTAGTATCTTCTGGTCATTGTGTCTCTTATGTATTAGTGTGTCAGTGAGTGAGGTAGAGGCACCGTGATGGGGCTTTAGGTCTGGCTTAGTCCACCTGCAACACGAGGATGGTTGCTGGGGGTCTCACGCTCACCGGATGTCTTCTTCACTATGGTGCAGTCCTGCTAAATGGGGGAGACATCAATATCACTGTAAATACTCCCAGATCTCCTCACCTCCCCAGTCATGTCCCTGTATTATTATTATAGATAATAGGATTTTAATACCTACCGGTAATTCCTTTTCTCTTAGTCCGTAGAGGATGCTGGGGATGCTTCAAGAACCATGGGGTATAGACAGGATCCGCAGGAGACATGGGCACTTTAAGACTTTGAATGGGTGTGAACTGGCCCCTCCCTCTATGCCCCTCCTCCAGACTCCAGTTTAAGTAACTGTGCCCAGGAAGATGGCCATTACGAGGAAATAATTTATTGTTAAACCACGGTGAGCATCTTACCAGCTCACACCTCCAGTATGTAATAGAACACCAGCCGACGGCATGAAGAATATGAAGCAATATGCTGACATAAAGCATAACACAACCTGTGGGTAAACACAACCAATAACAGCATAACGCATGCCACAGCATGAATAACGTCAGCAACAGGCTGACTTAAACGCAACACACCATGTGTGTAACCATACCCAATAACTGCAGATACAGTACGCACTGGGACGGGCGCCCAGCATCCTCTACGGACTAAAAGAAAAGGATTTACCAGTCGGTATTTAAATTCTATTTTCTCATACGTCCTAGAGGATGCTGGGGATGCTTCAAGAACCATGGGGTTTATACCAAAGCTCTAGAACGGGCGGTAGAGTGCGGATGACTCTGCAGCACTGATTGGCCCAACAAGAGGTCCTCATCAGCCAGGGTATCAAACTTGTAAAACTTTGCAAAGGTGTTTGAACCCGACCAAGTAGCTGCTCACCAAAGTCGTAATGCCGAGACCCCTCGGGCAGCCGCCCAGGATGCGCCCACCTTTCTGGTAGAATGGGTCTTCACCGATTTCGGTAACACTAATCCAGCCGTAGAATGAGCCTGCTGAATCGTATCACAGATCCAGCGTGCAATAGTCTGCTTGGAAGCAGGAGCCCCAATCTTGTTGGGATCCTACAGGACAAACAGAGCCTCCGTTGTCCTAATCTGAGCCGTTCTGGCGACATAAATTTTCAAAGCTCTGACCACATTGAGAGACTTCTATTCCGTCAAGACTTCAGTAGCCACTGGCACAACAATAGGTTGGTTCATGTGAAACGACGAAACCACTTTTGGCAGAAAATTGCTGATAAGTTCTCAACTCCGCTCTATCCGTATGGAAGATTAAATAGGGGCACTTGTGGGACAAAGCCAAACTCTCAACAGTTCTGTGTCTAACAGTATTTCCAACGCCGACTACAGCGTCGTTGGGATCAACAGTGATTCTGGCAAGTTCAGGAGCCAACTACTTTGTTGAAGAACTGTCAGGGAGAATGCAACGTTTTGCACCACTTGGTTTCTTGACCTCGCCGTAATCAGGAGAGCGTCCCAGTACAGAATAATAACGACTCTTTTACTATCGAAGGAAAACCATCATATCGCCATCATTCCAGTGAATTGGTAATGACAATCCTGAATAGCAAACCCAGGTAAGCCTAATGCGGAAGAAACCTTAATTAGACCCCCTTTCTCCTTTTCCAGATTGGAGATTCCTGCCCTGAGAGATTCCAGCTTGTAGTTCAACTTCTTAAGTAGAAATTTTTGGGATTTTAGATATAGGATTGTTCTGACCGAGCCGTCCGGCCTAGGGAGCACGAAAAAGCTTGAATAACAGCTTTTTTGTTTTTGTGACCGGGACAGCAGGACAATGACCTGATCCTGACACAACTCTTGTATGGCGTTGCATACTACCTCCCCATCCACAGGAGAATCGGTAAGGTCTATTTGAAATATCGGTGAAGGGAAACGTCTGGAAACTGCAGTATGTCCCCCTTGGGACTCTATTCTTAAACTCACTGGTCCATGTCCGTTCCAGGACTGACTAAAGAGTATTATACGTGGTCCCACCAGTGTAGACTCCCGCAAGATAGACCCAGCGTCATGCGGTGGATGTGGCAGAAACAGAGGAGGATTTCTGCTTCAGCAAACTTGAAAAGACTGCTGACCTCTGACCTTTTCACCATCCTCTAACTGCAAAGAAAGGGAAATCCGTATCTATTCGGTCGAAATGACTGCATCCTACAATAATGCATCACCAACCGTTGTGAGGGAACATAGGGCAAGAAGGTAGACTTACCAGTGGAATCTGCCGAGATCAACTTAACAAGACCATCCCCAATCCAGGTTTTACCTTCATAGGGAAGGGACTCCAGTTCTACACGGAGTCAGCCTCAGCATTCCATTGGTGAATCCACAACGCCCTCCTAGTCGAGACCACCATGGAATTGGCCTGCTAACCCAAGAGTCCTATATCCCTTGTGGTCGCACGGCAGTCTGCTGCAATGTTATAGATATTACCCAACTTCAGGAGTACCCTGCATACAACTACTCCCCTATGCGCACGTAATGCAAGTATAATCAACGTACAGGCGGACACATAATTAGAGTATCACATATCTTCCTGTATACAATCCTTTGTGACAGGGCCCCATGCAGAACAGGGGGTGACTCACTTTATTCTATCCACGGCGGGAAAAGAATAAACACTCGGAATCCTCTTGAGGATTTGAAAATATCTGGTCACGGCCACTCAGCACATGAGAAGGAATAACTTTACCTCAGCATTCATTATAATTTTTTATATGTATATATATATATATATATATATATATATATATATATATATATATATATATATATATATCTTTAAATATAGCTATACACACAAATATAAAACTCATATATAAATATCCCCTTTGACAGGAACAGCAGGGTTCCTAGTGACGTTAATACGTTCTTAATGTGTATGAAACATGTACTGAATGCTGATTTTATGGATCTAGTCAGGAAAATAAGAATTTACTTACCGATAATTCTATTTCTCGGAGTCCGTAGTGGATGCTGGGGTTCCTGAAAGGACCATGGGGAATAGCGGCTCCGCAGGAGACAGGGCACAAAAAGTAAAGCTTTTCCAGATCAGGTGGTGTGCACTGGCTCCTCCCCCTATGACCCTCCTCCAGACTCCAGTTAGGTACTGTGCCCGGACGAGCGTACACAATAAGGGAGGATTTTGAATCCCGGGTAAGACTCATACCAGCCACACCAATCACACCGTACAACTTGTGATCTAAACCCAGTTAACAGTATGATAACAGAGGAGCCTCTGAAAGATGGCTCCCTAAACAATAACCCGAATTAGTTAACAATAACTATGTACAAGTATTGCAGATAATCCGCACTTGGGATGGGCGCCCAGCATCCACTACGGATTCCGAGAAATAGAATTATCGGTAAGTAAATTCTTATTTTCTCTATCGTCCTAGTGGATGCTGGGGTTCCTGAAAGGACCATGGGGATTATACCAAAGCTCCCAAACGGGCGGGAGAGTGCGGATGACTCTGCAGCACCGAATGAGAGAACTCCAGGTCCTCTTTTGCCAGGGTATCAAATTTGTAGAATTTTACAAACGTGTTCTCCCCTGACCACGTAGCTGCTCGGCAGAGTTGTAATGCCGAGACCCCTCGGGCAGCCGCCCAAGATGAGCCCACCTTCCTTGTGGAATGGGCCTTAACAGATTTAGGCTGTGGCAGGCCTGCCACAGAATGTGCAAGTTGAATTGTGTTACAAATCCAACGAGCAATCGACTGTTTAGAAGCAGGCGCACCCAACTTGTTGGGTGCATACAGTATAAACAGCGAGTCAGATTTTCTGACTCCAGCCGTCCTTGAAATGTATATTTTTAAAGCTCTGACAACGTCCAACAACTTGGAGTCCTCCAAGTCGCTTGTAGCCGCAGGCACTACAATAGGCTGGTTCAGGTGAAACGCTGATACCACCTTAGGGAGAAAATGCGGACGCGTCCGCAGCTCTGCCCTATCCGAATGGAAAATTAAATAAGGGCTTTTATAAGATAAAGCCGCCAATTCAGATACTCTCCTGGCGGATGCCAGGGCCAGTAACATAGTCACTTTCTGTCAGGAATCGACTTACCAGGCTGACATCCGTCCGCCGCTGCGGACTCCGTCCTGGCTCCCTGCGGTCACCTGTCGCCTATGCCCCTGCCATGGGACATCATCAAGATCCTGGGAGCACTGCTGAGACAGCGGGCGTGTAGCGCGCCGCGTCCCCGCTGGGCCGCGGCGTGGGCGCCGCCATGACAGTCTGCAATAGCCAGTATACTGCGGCCAATCCGGTGCGTGGCCGCACCCACTCTTCCTTCACTCATCCAATCCCTGCGCACCATGGGGTATATAAGAGGCTACAGGTTCAGTTCACAGGCATCCTGGACTTTGTGTCTTTCCAGCGACCTACATGAAAGGATCGGTTCCTGTCTCTCCTGAGTTCCTGGTTCTCTGCTAAAGAACTTATACTCCTGGTTACTCTGCAATCTTCCGTGGAACTTCAAGGCTCAGCAATACCTGCAACCTGCATAAGGCCTCACACTCATCACCACCTTGTGTGCTTCAGCCTGCAGTTGAAGACTGACTCCAGGTGTGTTCATTCCTCCACCTGTGACACAGCTTGCTGCTGCCAGTGCCTCATCACCTGCACTGTGAGTCGGACTCCTGCTTATGCTCAGGTTTGCCATTTCCATCTACTGCCTAAGTTTCCTGTTTTAAAACCCTGCACTGGTTTCCAAGCCAGAACCATCTCATTATCATTCTGTTCTTCTGATTTATACTTCCGGATATTATTTCTCAAATTCATTTGTCATCCATTGCCATAGACTTTCAGTTATTACACTGAGTGATTGACTTTTTCTCATCTGTTATTATTATTTCTGCTGCAATACTGTTATAACATCTGCTTAATAAAAATACCATTGCGCTCATGCGCAGGAACGTTATTCAACCTCCTCGTTTCCTTCCTTCCACCTCCACTGACCCACTAGCGCCCCCTCCGGGGACACAGACCAAACACAATCTGACAGTAAGTCCAGGATCGATGGACTCGGATGGTGGACGGAGTGTGGGGTCAGAGGCCTTGCAAGATCTGGTCTCCCGTCTGGATGGTCAAGAGGTTGCGCAGCAGCAGATGCTTCACTTTCTGCAAGGGATGTCCTCCCGATTGGATACACTGCAGCAATCCCTGCCTAGTGTACTCTCACCTACTGTTCCAGTTACTCCAGCACCTGCCAGTGCTGTAAATTCTTCTACGTCGGCTGCATCAGCTCCAGTGTCACGTCTGCACCTGCCCGTGCCGAGCAAATATGATGGCAGTCCTAAATTATGTCGCGGCTTTCTCAATCAGTGTGAAATACAGTTTGAGTTATTGCCACATAACTTTCCCACGCCAAGGTCCAAGGTTGCCTACATCATTTCCTTGCTCTCTGGTTCTGCTCTGAGTTGGGTGTCTCCTCTGTGGGAACGTGCTGACCCTCTGATCAACAACTACTCAGACTTCGTGTCAACCTTTAGACGGATCTTTGACGAGCCTGGTCGTGCAACATCAGCTTCGGCAGACCTGATCCAACTTCGTCAAGGTAACCGAAGCATGGGACAATATGTCATCCAGTTCCAGACGTTGGCTGCAGAGATCCAGTGGAACAACCAAGCTCTGGTAGCAGCCTTCTGGCACGGACTCTCGGATCGGATCAAGGACGAACTGACAACCCGTGACATTCCTGTTCAACTGCCTGATTTGATCTCCCTGTGTATTAAGCTGGACTCTCGCATCCGCGAACGCAATAATGAACGTGCTCGGAGTGAGTCTCGCAGACCAAGGTTCATACCTCCTGTACAGTTCCAGTCTCCCTCTTCTGACGAGCCTATGCAGATAAATAGGTCCCGCCTATCTCCTGAAGAGCGGGCAAGAAGAATACGTGAGAGGCTCTGCCTATACTGTGCTGCTGCGGGCCATCAAATTAACTCCTGCACGATGCGTTCGGGAAACGCCAGATCCTGACTTGTAAGGGAGGAGTCAAGTTAGGATCTTTCAGTCAAGCTCCTTCTCAACAAGACCTCATTCTTCCAGTGACGCTAGAAACTTCCGTTGGGCTCCAGTCTGCGTCAGCATTAGTGGACTGCGGTGCTGCAGGAAATTTTATCACCCAAGCTGCGGTAAATAAATTTCGCCTGTCTACCTGTGAACTTTCTTGTCCTGTATACATTACTGCTGTGGATGGTAGTAGAATCTCTAAGGGGAACATTTCACATCAAACTACCCCAGTGGTTCTGGGAGTTGGATTTCTCCATTCAGAACTGATCAAGTTCCTGGTCATCCCTCAAGCCACCCAGGAGATTGTCTTGGGCATGCCTTGGCTCCAGCTACATAACCCACAGTTCAACTGGACAACGTTGCAGCTTACCTCATGGGGTTCACACTGTCATCAATCCTGCTTAGCCCAAGTGTGTCCCATTAAGTCTACCGAAGTAAAGTCACAGCTAAGTCTTCCAGCAGCTTATCAAGACTTCGCAGACGTCTTCTGTGAAAAGGCTGCTGATATTCTGCCGCCCCATAGGGAATGGGATTGTCCCATCGATCTCCTTCCTGGCAAGAAGCCACCCAGGGGGCGCACCTACCCTTTATCTGTTCCTGAAACAGAGGCGATGAGTAATTACATCAGAGAGAATCTTCAGAAAGGATTCATCCGTCCGTCATCATCACCCGCTGGTGCAGGTTTCTTCTTTGTCAAAAAGAAGGATGGAGGACTGCGTCCATGCATTGACTATCGGGGTCTCAATGACATTACCATCAAGAATAGTTATCCTTTACCACTCATTACCGAACTTTTTGATAGAGTTAAGGGGGCCCGCATCTTCACCAAGTTAGATCTCCGCGGTGCCTATAATCTCATCAGAATCCGGAGTGGTGACGAGTGGAAAACGGCTTTCAACACTCGAGATGGCCATTATGAATATCTGGTAATGCCATTTGGGTTGAGTAATGCTCCAGCGGTATTCCAACACTTTGTGAATGAAATTTTTCGAGATGTTCTGTATAAGTACCTCGTTGTCTACTTAGATGATATTCTTATCTTTTCTCAAGACCTTCCATCTCATCGCCTACAAGTCTGTGAAGTTCTCCGACGTCTTCGTGAGAACCGTCTCTACGGGAAACTATCTAAATGCACCTTTGAAGTTCCCTCTATACCCTTCCTGGGTTATATAATTTCCGGATCGGATCTTCAGATGGACCCGACGAAATTGGAAGCCATTGCCAACTGGTCCATTCCAAATTCCCTCAAATCTATCCAGCGGTTCCTGGGTTTCGCCAACTACTATAGAAAATTTATTCGAGGATTCTCCACTCTCATCGCTCCTATTACCAACCTGACTCGGAAAGGGGCAGATCATTCCAACTGGTCAGAAGAAGCCTTGGCAGCCTTCCGGAAAATCAAGCTAGCCTTTATGTCTGCTCCAGTGCTGTCACAGCCAGATGTCGACAGACCATTCGAGTTGGAGGTAGATGCCTCTACAGTTGGGGTTGGAGCTGTTCTCTCCCAGAAGGGATCTGATGGGAAAGTCCACCCGTGTGGATTCTATTCTCGCAAGTTTCTTCCTGCAGAAGCTAACTACTCCGTGGGAGATCAAGAGTTACTGGCAATCAAGCTGGCTCTCGAGGAATGGAGATATCTCCTAGAAGGGGCCAAACATCCGTTTAACATCTTCACGGATCATAAAAACCTGCTATATTTAAAAGCAGCCCAGTGCCTTAACCCTCGCCAGTCCAGGTGGGCTATGTTTTTCTCACGTTTTAATTTTAAGCTTCATTTCCGCCCAGGTTCACAGAATGTGAAAGCCGACGCATTATCCCGATCCATGGAATCTGAAGAAGGAACATCTGACTCTGTGCCACATTCCATCCTGAGTCCCGTGGTTTTCGCTGCCTCTCAAGTCTCCCCAGCTCCTCCTCCTGGTAAGACTTTTGTTTCCCCAGAGCTCCGTCCCAAGTTGCTATCTTGGGCCCATCAATCCAAGTTCACTGGTCATCCTGGTGTCCTGAAGACGTTCAAGTTCCTTTCTGCGTCTTATTGGTGGCCAAAGATGAAAATGGACATCCAGGATTTCGTGGCATCCTGTCCTAAATGTGTGCAGCACAAGACTCCTCGTCAATCTCCAGCAGGTCAGTTACAACCCTTGTCTGTCCCTAGTCGTCCTTGGTCTCACCTATCCATGGATTTTATCACTGACCTTCCTCCTTCTCAGGGACATAATACCATTTGGGTTGTAGTAGACAGATTCACCAAGATGGCTCATTTCGTTCCTCTCCAAGGTCTCCCTTCTGCCCCGAAACTTGCCCAAATCTTCTTACAGGAGATTTTCCGCCTACATGGGTTACCCTCTGAAATAATATCTGATCGGGGGGTACAGTTTGTAGCGAGGTTTTGGAGGGCCCTCTGTTCTGCCATGCAGGTTAAATTGAAATTCTCGTCATCATACCATCCTCAGACGAATGGGCAGACAGAGAGAGTCAATCAAGAACTTGAGACTTTTTTAAGGTTATATGTGTCATCTTCCCAGGATGATTGGTTCAATCTGCTTCCATGGGCCGAGTTTGCCCATAACTTTCGATACCATACTGCTACTGAGACGACACCATTCTTCGCAGTATATGGGCAACATCCCCGTGTACCTGAATTCCAAGAACTCCCTCCTATGGATGTTCCTGCTGCCACTACTGCTCTAACCCAGTTTTCATCCATTTGGAAAAGAATTCATGTTTCCCTCAAAAAAGCCTCCAGTCGATACAAGGTCTTTGCCGACCGCAAGAGACGTGCGGTTCCCCATTTGAAACCTGGGGACAAGGTTTGGTTATCAACCCGCAACCTTCGTCTCAGGGTCCCATCCATGAAGTTTGCACCACGCTTCATTGGTCCTTACCCTATCGAGAGTGTCATCAACCCAGTGGCTTACAAGTTGAAATTACCATCTTCACTTCGTATACCTAACGCCTTTCACATTTCTCTCCTCAGACCTTTAGTCCTAAACCGCTTTCAGAATACTCTTCCAGCAGGTCCCAAGATTCGGACTCAGCGGGGCGTAGAATTTGAGATCAACAAGATTCTGGACTCCCGTTGCCGGTATGGACGTCTCCAGTACCTGGTCGATTGGTGCGGTTATGGCCCAGAGGAGAGAAGCTGGGTGAATTCATCTGATGTCCATGCTCCTAGGTTGGTTCGTGTTTTCCACAGCACTCATCCCTCCAAGCCACGTGGGTGTTCGGTGTCCACCCCTAAAGGAGGGGGTACTGTCAGGAATCGACTTACCAGGCTGACATCCGTCCGCCGCTGCGGACTCCGTCCTGGCTCCCTGCGGTCACCTGTCGCCTATGCCCCTGCCATGGGACATCATCAAGATCCTGGGAGCACTGCTGAGACAGCGGGCGTGTAGCGCGCCGCGTCCCCGCTGGGCCGCGGCGTGGGCGCCGCCATGACAGTCTGCAATAGCCAGTATACTGCGGCCAATCCGGTGCGTGGCCGCACCCACTCTTCCTTCACTCATCCAATCCCTGCGCACCATGGGGTATATAAGAGGCTACAGGTTCAGTTCACAGGCATCCTGGACTTTGTGTCTTTCCAGCGACCTACATGAAAGGATCGGTTCCTGTCTCTCCTGAGTTCCTGGTTCTCTGCTAAAGAACTTATACTCCTGGTTACTCTGCAATCTTCCGTGGAACTTCAAGGCTCAGCAATACCTGCAACCTGCATAAGGCCTCACACTCATCACCACCTTGTGTGCTTCAGCCTGCAGTTGAAGACTGACTCCAGGTGTGTTCATTCCTCCACCTGTGATACAGCTTGCTGCTGCCAGTGCCTCATCACCTGCACTGTGAGTCGGACTCCTGCTTATGCTCAGGTTTGCCATTTCCATCTACTGCCTAAGTTTCCTGTTTTAAAACCCTGCACTGGTTTCCAAGCCAGAACCATCTCATTATCATTCTGTTCTTCTGATTTATACTTCCGGATATTATTTCTCAAATTCATTTGTCATCCATTGCCATAGACTTTCAGTTATTACACTGAGTGATTGACTTTTTCTCATCTGTTATTATTATTTCTGCTGCAATACTGTTATAACATCTGCTTAATAAAAATACCATTGCGCTCATGCGCAGGAACGTTATTCAACCTCCTCGTTTCCTTCCTTCCACCTCCACTGACCCACTAGCGCCCCCTCCGGGGACACAGACCAAACACAATCTGACACTTTCCATGTGAGATATTTCAAATCCACATCTTTTAGTGGTTCAAACCAACGGGATTTGAGGAAATCTAAAATTACATTTAGATCCCACGGTGCCACCGGAGGCACCACAGGAGGCTGTATATGCAGTACTCCTTTGACAAAAGTCTGGACCTCAGGGACTGAGGCCAATTCTTTTTGGAAGAATATTGACAGGGCCGAAATTTGAACCTTAATAGATCCCAATTTGAGACCCATAGACAATCCTGATTGCAGGAAATGTAGGAAACGACCCAGTTGAAATTCCTCCGTCGGAGCACTCCGATCCTCGAACCACGCAACATATTTCCGCCAAATGCGGTGATAATGCTTCGCGGTGACTTCCTTTCTTGCCTTAATCAAGGTAGGAATGACTTCTTCTGGAATGCCTTTTCCTTTTAGGATCTGGCGTTCAACCGCCATGCCGTCAAACGCAGCCGCGGTAAGTCTTGAAAGAGACAGGGACCCTGTTGAAGCAGGTCCCTTCTCAGAGGTAGAGGCCACGGATCGTCCGTGACCATCTCTTGAAGTTCCGGGTACCAAGACCTTCTTGGCCAATCCGGAGCCACTAGTATCGTTCTTACTCCGCTTTGCCGTATGATTCTCAATACCTTTGGTATGAGAGGCAGAGGAGGAAACACATACATCGACTGGTACACCCAAGGTGTTACCAGCGCGTCCACAGCTATTGCCTGCG
Organism: Pseudophryne corroboree; assembly: GCF_028390025.1. Taxonomy (NCBI): domain Eukaryota; kingdom Metazoa; phylum Chordata; class Amphibia; order Anura; family Myobatrachidae; genus Pseudophryne; species Pseudophryne corroboree. The sequence goes on along the minus strand of NW_026967575.1, from coordinate 187,719 downwards.
GATCTCTTGACCTGGCGCAATACCTGTCCAGTTTTTTGTTGAGGCGAGACGCCATCATGTCCACCATTGGTCTTTCCCAACGGTTTATTAGCATGTGGAAAACTTCTGGATGAAGTCCCCACTCTCCCGGGTGAAGATCGTGTCTGCTGAGGAAGTCTGCTTCCCAGTTGTCCACGCCCGGGATGAACACTGCTGACAGTGCTATCACGTGATTCTCCGCCCAGCAAAGGATCCTGGCAGCTTCTGCCATTGCACTCCTGCTTCTTGTGCCGCCCTGTCTGTTTACATGGGCGACTGCAGTGATGTTGTCCGACTGGATCAACACCGGTCTTCCTTGAAGCAGAGGTTCCGCCTGGCTTAGAGCATTATAGATTGCTCTTAGTTCCAGAATGTTTATGTGAAGAGACTATTCCAGGCTCGACCACACTCCCTGGAAGTTTCTTCCTTGTGTGACTGCTCCCCAGCCTCTCAGGCTGGCGTCCGTGGTCACCAGGATCCAATCCTGTATGCCGAATCTGCGGCCCTCCAATAGATGAGCCCTCTGCAACCACCACAGAAAAGATACCCTTGTCCTTGGAGACAGGGTTATCCGCAGGTGCATCTGAAAATGCGACCCTGACCATTTGTCCAACAGATCCCTTTCTTGCATGGAATCTGCCGAATGGAATTTGCTTCGTAAGAAGCCACCATTTTTCCCAGGACTCTTGTGCATTGATGTACAGACACCTTTCCTGGTTTTAGGAGGTTCCTGACCAGGTCGGATAACTCCTTGGCTTTTTCCTCGGGAAGAAAAACCTTTTTCTGAACCGTGTCCAGAATCATCCCTAGGAACAGCAGACGAGTTGTCGGCATTAATTTGGATTTTGGAATATTCAGAATCCATCCGTGCTGCTTTAGCACCTCTTGAGATAGTGCTAATCCCATCTCTAGCTGTTCTCTGGACCTTGCCCTTATTAGGAGATCGTCCAAGTATGGGATAATTAATACGCCTTTTCTTCGAAGAAGAATCATCATCTCGGCCATTACCTTTGTAAAGACCCGAGGTGCCGTGGACAAACCAAACGGCAGCGTCTGAAACTGATAGTGACAGTTTTGTACAACGAACCTGAGGTACCCCTGGTGTGAGGGGTAAATTGGAACGTGGAGATACGCATCCTTGATGTCCAAGGATACCATACAGTCCCCTTCTTCCAGGTTCGCTATCACTGCTCTGAGTGACTCCATCTTGAACTTGAACTTCTTTATGTACAGGTTCAAGGACTTCAGATTTAGAATAGGCCTTACCGAGCCATCCGGCTTTGGTACCACAAATAGAGTGGAATAATACCCCTTCCCTTGTTGTAGAAGAGGTACCTTGACTATCACCTGCTGAGAGTACAGCTTGTGAATGGCTTCCAAACCCGTCTCCCTTTCGGAGGGGGACGTTGGTAAAGCAGACTTCAGGAAACGGCGAGGTGGATCTGTCTCTAATTCCAACCTGTACCCCTGAGATATTATCTGCAGGATCCAGGGATCTACCTGCGAGTGAGCCCACTGCGCGCTGTAATTTTTGAGACGACCGCCCACCGTCCCCGAGTCCGCTTGAGAAGCCCCAGCGTCATGCTGAGGCTTTTGTAGAAACCGGGGAGGGCTTCTGTTCCTGGGAAGGAGCTGCCTGTTGCAGTCTCTTCCCTCGACCTCTGCCTCGTGGCAGATATGAATAGCCCTTTGCTCTCTTATTTTTAAAGGAACGAAAGGACTGCGGTTGAAAAGTCGGTGCCTTTTTCTGTTGGGGAGTGACTTGAGGTAGAAAGGTGGATTTCCCGGCTGTAGCCGTGGCCACCAAATCTCCAAATAACTCCCCTTTTTATACGGCAAAACTTCCATATGCCGTTTTGAATCCACATCGCCTGTCCACTGTCGCGTCCATAAGCTCTTCTGGCCCAAATGGACATAGCACTTACCCGTGATGCCAGTGTGCAGATATCCCTCTGTGCATCACGCATATAAAGAAATGCATCCTTTATTTGTTCTAACGACAGTAAAATATTGTCCCTGTCCAGGGTATCAATATTTTCAATCAGGGACTCTGACCAAACTACCCCAGCACTGCCCATCCAGGCAGTCGCTATAGCTGGTCGTAGTATAACACCTGCATGTGTGTATATACTTTTTTGGATATTTTCCATCCTCCTATCTGATGGATCTTTAAGTGCGGCCGTCTCAGGAGAGGGTAACGCCACTTGATAAGCGTGTGAGCGCCTTATCCACCCTAAGGGGTGTTTCCCAACGCGCCCTAACTTCTGGCGGGAAAGGGTATAACGCCAATATTTGCTATCGGGGTAAACCCACGCATCATCACACACTTCATTATTATTTTATCTGATTCAGGAAAAACTACAGGTAGTTTTTTCACTCCCACATAATACCCTTTTTTGTGGTACTTGTAGTATCAGAAATATGTAACACCTCCTTCATTGCCCTTAACGTGTGGCCCTAATGAGGAATACGTTTGTTTATTCACCGTCGACACTGGATTCAGTGTCCGTGTCTGTGTCTGTGTCGACCGACTGAGGCTGACGGTGTTTCTGAGACGCCTGGACCGGTACTAATTGTTTGTCGGCCGTCTCATGTCGTCAACCGACCTTGCAGCGTGTTGACATTCTCACGTAATTCCCTAAATAAGCCATCCATTCCGGTGTCGACTCCCTAGAGAGTGACATCACCATTACAGGCAATTTCTCCGCCTCCTCCAACATCGTCCTCATACATGTCGACACACACGTACCGACACACAGCACACACACCTGGAATGCTCTGACAGAGGACAGGACCCCACTAGCCCTTTGGAGAGACAGAGGGAGAGTTTGCCAGCACACACCAAAAAACGCTATAATTACATAGGGACAACCTTATATAAGTGTTTCTCCCTTATAGCATCTTTATATATATTTATATCGCCAATTAGTGCCCCCCCTCTCTGTTTAAACCCTGTTTCTGTAGTGCAGTGCAGGGGAGAGCCTGGGAGCCTTCTCTCCAGCCTTTCTGTGAGAGAAAATGGCGCTGTGTGCTGAGGAGATAGGCCCCGCCCCTTTTCCGGCGGGCTCGTCTCCCGCTCTTTAGTGAAGTTTGGCAGGGGTTAAATATCTCCATATAGCCTCTGGGGGCTATATGTGAGGTATTTTTAGCCAGTATATAGGTTTACATTTGCCTCCCAGGGCGCCCCCCCCCCAGCGCCCTGCACCCTCAGTGACTGCGTGTGAAGTGTGCTGAGAGGAAAATGGCGCACAGCTGCAGTGCTGTGCGCTACCTTTAGAAGACTGCAGGAGTCTTCAGCCGCCGATTCTGGACCTCTTCTTACTTCAGCATCTGCAAGGGGGCCGGCGGCGCGGCTCCGGTGACCATCCAGGCTGTACCTGTGATCGTCCCTCTGGAGCTGATGTCCAGTAGCCAAGAAGCCAATCCATCCTGCATGCAGGTGAGTTCACTTCTTCTCCCCTCTGTCCCTCGTTGCAGTGATCCTGTTGCCAGCAGGACTCACTGTAAAATAAAAAACCTAAGCTAAACTTTCTCTAAGCAGCTCTTTAGGAGAGCCACCTAGAATTGCACCCTTCTCGGCCGGGCACAAAAATCTAACTGGAGTCTGGAGGAGGGTCATAGGGGGAGGAGCCAGTGCACACCACCTGATCTGGAAAAGCTTTACTTTTTGTGCCCTGTCTCCTGCGGAGCCGCTATTCCCCATGGTCCTTTCAGGAACCCCAGCATCCACTAGGACGATAGAGAAACATTATGGTCGACATAAGAAACAGTATTCGTGTCGATCTCCGGGAGTAGTAACTGGGCAAAGTATCGGACTTCTGGCTCTGCAAGGGGGGTGACGGCGGGCTCTGGGAACGAGCATCTAGGCGTACCTAGCGATTAGACCCTCTGGAGCTAATGGTGTCCAGTAGCCAAAGAAGCAGAGCCTTGAAACTCACAAAAGTAGGTCTGCTTCTCTCCCCTAAGTGCCACGATGCAGGGAGACTGTTGCCAGCAGTGCTCCCTGAAAATAAGAAACCTAACATAAAGTCTTTTCAGAGAAACTCAGTAGAGCTCCCCTGTGTGTGACCAGTCTCACTGGGCACAGAATCTAAACTGGAATCTGGAGGAGGGGCATAGAGGGAGGAGCCAGTTAACACCCATTCAAAGTCTTAAAGTGCCCATGTCTCCTGCGCATCCCGTCTATACCCCATGGTTCTTGAAGCGTCCCCAGCATCCTCTAGGATGTATGAGAAATTAGTAATGTCATGGTGACATTCCAAGATCCCCTCACCTCCCCAGTTATGTCCCTGTATTATTACTATATATGTGATGTCACTGTGACATTCCCAGATGCCCTCACCTTCCCAGTCATGTCCCTGTATTATTACTATAGCCATAACTGATGTCACTGTCACATTCCCAGATCCCCTCACCTCCCCAGTCATGTTCCTGTATTATTACTATTGATATAAGTGATGTCAATGTGATGCTCCCAGATCCCCCTCACTTCCCCCACTCATGTCCCTCTATTACTACTAATATAAGTGAAATCACTGTGTCATCACCACCACTCCAAATGTATTATAATAATAATAATAATACTACCAGGACACCACAAGCTGCTGTCCCTGTATAATAATAACCATACACAAAAACCTGCTCCCCCCGTATTATACTAATAACAAACAGGACACCCCATTCTGCTCTCCCTTTATAGTAATAATAAAATGACACCACAGGCTGCTCCCTCTGCAAAATAATAATAATAATAGGACACAGCAGGCTGCTCCCTTCTGTATAATAATAATAATAACAACAAGAACAACAGGACAGCACAGCCTGCTACCCCTGTATAATAATAATGACAGGACACCACAGGCTGCTGACCCTGTATAATAAGTGAACGCCGCTAGCTACTCCTTCTTTATAATATTAATAATAGGACACAACAGGCTGCTCCTCCTGTATAATAATAATAATAACAAGTCACCACAGGCTGCTCCTCCTGTATAGTAATAATAACAGAACACCACAGCATGCTTCCCCTGTATAATGATAATGACAGGACACCACAGGGTGCTCCCCCTGTATAATAATAATAATAAGTGGACACCACTAGCTACTCCTTCTTTATAATAGTAATAATAGGACAACAAAGGCTGCTCCTCCTGTATAATGGAAATTACCAAGAACGGTACTCGGGCGCAATATGGGCTGTTGTTCTAAGGCTGCTGCTATATAACAGGATTAGTCAATCCTGATACCTAAGCATACACAAAAAGAAAACCAATAATAGCAGCGCTGAATTCAATTAATACTAAAAATTAAAAAATTAGATGGATTGAATGAAAACAGATTAAAAATTTTATTAATAACTCTGATTAATAACCAATTAAAAGTGAATGTGACCACCGGCAGAATAAGTGAACCAGAAATGTCCGTTCCTTTTAAATAACTGGACACCAGTTTAGGCAGAATATACAGGCTTAGGAGCTGATTGCACAGTCCCGAAAAGGGTTATTACCGCTTCTTAGGCCGCTGGAGGCTGCTCCCCTGTAAAATTATAACAACAACACCAATGCACACCACAGGCTACTCCCCCTGCATAATAGTAATAATAATAACAACAACAACAACAACCACAACAACAACAACAACAGCAACAGGACACCACAGGCTGCTCCCCCGGTATTATAATTATAATAATAATAATACTTCCCCTGTATAATAATAATAGGACACCACTGGCTGCTCCCCCTGTATAATAATAATAATAATAATAACTGTACACCACAGACTGCTCCCTCTGTATAATAATAACAACAGGACAACACAGGCTGCTCCTCCCGCATTATATCAACAGGACACCACAGGCTGATCCTCCTGTATAATAAATATAATAAATATAATAACTGTACACCACAGGCTGCTCCCTCTGTATAATAATAACAGGACACCACAGGCTGATCCTCCTGTATAATAATAATAATAACAACAACAACAACAACAACAACAGGACACCACAGGCTGCTCCCCCTGTAGAGTAGGATGCCACAGGCTGCTCCTCCTGTATACTATGACAACACAAGATGTTACCCCTGTAAGTTATGACTACACAGGCCCCTCCCCTTGTATACTATGACAACACAGGATGCTACCCCTGTATATTATGACAACACAGGCCACTCCCCCTATATACTATGACAACACAGGCCGCTCCCCCTGTATACTATGACAGTACAGGATGCTACCCCTGTATATTATGACAACACAGGCCACTCCCCCTATATACTATGACAACACAGGCCGCTCCCCCTGTATACTATGACAGCACAGGATGCTACCCCTGTATATTATGACAACACAGGCCACTCCCCCTGTATACTATGACAACACAGGCCACTCCCCCTGTATACTATGACAGTACACAGGCTGCTCTATTATGGTAACGGCGGGATCTGCGCCACCTGTATTACGGTAAAGGCGGGGTCTGCGCCACCTGTATTACGGTAACGGCGGGGTCTGCGCCACCTGTATTACAGTAAAGGCGGGGTCTGCGCCACCTGTATTACGGTAAAGGCGGGGTCTGCGCCACCTGTATTACGGTAAAGGCGGGGTCTGCGCCACATGTATGACGGTAATGGTGGGGTCCGCGCTACCTGTATTACAGTAACGGCACGGTCTGCGCCACCTGCATTACGGTAATAGGACACTAGAGTGTCAGCCACCTGTACGGGGATAATGCAGCACCAGAAGCTGCTCCAGCTGCACTATAACAAGGCACCAGAGGCTGCTCCCCCTGTAGTACAGAACCTGACACCAGAGCTGCTCAGCCTATAGAATAATAATAATAATATCATTACCTGCTGCCAGACACAGCAATGGCTGCTCTCTGCTCCTGCTGCCTTGTGGGAATGATAGAAGGAAGGCGGAGCTCAGATCAGGGGAAAATGGCCGCCGCTTCTGACGTCACTATAAGGCCAGGGAACCTATTGCTGCTGCCGGACTTGTCTACAACAAAATGGCCGCCGGCCTCCTGAACTGAGGACATGTGGGTTAACATTCATTACATAGGCCGGGGCTGTGGGCGGGGTGTAGTAGGGGAGGACCCAGTAACCAGTAAGCAGCCTTTGCCAATCATGCCCTACTTCCTGCCTGTGCGTTCCACCTTACTTCCGGACTGTGCGGTCCACATGCAGGAAGTGAGTTTTCATCGACTGCTGCAGTCTCCCAGGGTCCGTGGAGATCAGGTAATGGCGTCTTACTATACAGGGGGAGCAGCATGTGGTGTCCAGATATTATTATTATACAGGGGGAGCGGCCTGTGGTGTTCTGTTATTATTATTACACAGGAGGAGCAGCCTGTGGTGTCCTGTTATTATTATTATACAGGGGGAGCAGCCTGTGGTGTCCTGTTGTTATTTTTACACAGGGGGAGCGGCCTGTGGTGTCCTGTTATTATTACACAGGAGGAGCAGCCTGTGGTGTCCAGTTATTTTTATACAGGGGGAGCAGCCTGTGGTGTCCAGTTATTATTATTATACAGGGGGAGCAGCCTGTGGTGTCCAGTTATTATTATTATACAGGGGGAGCAGCCTGTGGTGTCATGTAATTATTATTATTATACAGGGGGAGCAGCCTGTAGTTTCCTGTTGTTATTATTATTATACAGGAGGAGCAGCCAGTGGTGTCCAGTTATTATTATTATACAGGGGGAGCAACCTGTGGTGTCCAGTTATTATTATTCAGGGGGGTAGCCTGTGGTGTCCTTTTATTATTATTATTTTTATTATTATACAGGGGGAGTGGCCTGTGGTGTCCTGTTATTATTACACAGGAGGAGCAGCCTGTGGTGTCCAGTTATTTTTATACAGGGGGAGCAGCCTGTGGTGTCCTGTAATTATTATTATTATTATACAGGGGGAGCAGCATGTGGTGTCCAGTTATTATTATTATACAGGGGGAGCAGCCTGTGGTGTCCTGTTATTATTATTAATATACAGGGGGAGCAGCCTGTGGTGTCCTGTTATTATTATACAGGAGAGCAGCCTGTGGTATCCTGTTATTATTATTATACAGGGGGAGTGGCCTGTGGTGTCCTGTTATTTTTTTATTATACAGGGGGAACAGCCTGTGGTGTCCTTTTATTATGCAGGAGGAGCAGCCTTTGGTGTCCTGTTATTATTATACAGGGGGAGCAGCCTGTAGTGTCCTGTTATTATTATTATAAAGGGGGAGCAACCTGTGGTGTCCTGTTGTTGTTGTTGTTGTTGTTGTTATTAATAATAATAATAATAATAATAATAATATTATAATAATACAGGTTGAGCAGCCTGTGGTGTCCTGTTGTTATTATTATTATGCAGGAGGAGCAGCCTGTGGTGTCCTGTTATTATAATACAGGGTGAGCAGCCTGTGGTGTCCTGTTATTATTATACAGGGTGAGCAGCCTGTGGTGTCCTGTAATTATTATTATTATTATTATTATACAGGGTGAGCAGCCTGTGGTGTCCTGTTATTATTATTATTATTATACAGGGTGAGCAGCCTGTGGTGTCCTGTTATTATTATACAGGGTGAGCAGCCTGTGGTGTCCTGTAATTATTATTATTATTATTATACAGGGTGAGCAGCCTGTGGTGTCCTGTTATTATTATACAGGGTGAGCAGCCTGTGGTGTCCTGTTATTACTATACAGGGTGAGCAGCCTGTGGTGTCCTGTTATTATTATACAGGGTGAGCAGCCTGTGGTGTCCTGTTATTATTATACAGGGGGAGCAGCCTGTGGTGTCCTGTTATTATTATACAGGGTGAGCAGCCTGTGGTGTCCTGTTATTATTATTATTATTATACAGGGTGAGCAGCCTGTGGTGTCCTGTTATTATTATACAGGGTGAGCAGCCTGTGGTGTCCTGTAATTATTATTATTATTATTATACAGGGTGAGCAGCCTGTGGTGTCCTGTTATTATTATTATTATTATTATTATTATTATTATTATTATTATTATTATACAGGGTGAGCAGCCTGTGGTGTCCTGTTATTATTATACAGGGTGAGCAGCCTGTGGTGTCCTGTAATTATTATTATTATTATACAGGGTGAGCAGCCTGTGGTGTCCTGTTATTATTATACAGGGTGAGCAGCCTGTGGTGTCCTGTTATTATTATACAGGGTGAGCAGTCTGTGTTGTCCTGTTATTATTATACAGGGTGAGCGGCCTGTGGTGTCCTGTTATTATAATACAGGGTGAGCAGCCTGTGGTGTCCTGTTATTATTATACAGGGTGAGCAGCCTGTGGTGTCCTGTTATTATTATTATTATTATTATTATTATTATTATACAGGGTGAGCAGCCTGTGGTGTCCTGTTATTATTATTATACAGGGTGAGCAGCCTGTGGTGTCCTGTTATTATAGTGTTCCTTCTAGGCTGTCTCAGCAGGGTGCTGCCCCCTGCCCTGTCTCGGTGCACCCTGCAGGACCAGAAATCGCCCCCTTGTATACAGAATGCAGCAGTCAGAGCGCAGGTTACAATGTTGTCGTCTGCTCCTTGCCCACCTCTGAAACTGGAACACAATTTCTATCCTTAGTGAACTGGATGGCAGAGGAGGCACTGTAATAACACAGCACTCTGATAAAGAGGGAAAGAACAGGGTAAGCAGTGAGCATGTACTGCTTACAGTATTTCCCCAGTAGAACAGAATTATTTTTTTCCTATATATTTTAACCCATTGTATAACTTTTCTGTTTTATAACACATAGAAGACTGGACATATACAGTATGTTTCTCAGTACAGATGTTAGGGGTCTTATATGTATGTTTGTATGGGTATATGATTTACTAAAGGCAAAATGTATGTACAAAAACTATAAACATATACGCTATGCTTTGTGTGCCCCTCAAAATAAAAATGTGCCCTCTTCAATGCTCAGCACCCTGCCCTAAAAATATCCTAGAGTGAACACTATATTATAATACAGGTGGAGTAGCCTGTGGTGTCCTTTTATTATTATTATTATTATTATTATTATTATTATTATTATACAGGAGGAGCAACCTTTGTTGTCCTATTATTAATATTATAAAGAATTAGTAGCTAGTGTTATTTTTATACTGGGGTGCAGCCTTTAGTGTCGTTGTTATTATTATTATTATTATTGTTATTATTAATTTTATTATATGTAATTGTGGGAATTGAAAATATTGCTCAAATTCTAGGATATATTAAAGCAAGGACCATAATATCCCTGGCATGTGTAACAGATGATAATTGGAGCAGTATGAAGCAAATGTATATCACACTCCTGGAAGTGTCACTGTGACATCACTTATATCTATAGTAATAATACAGGGAAATGATTGGGGAGGTGAAAAGGTCTGGGATAGTCACTCTGATGTCACTTATATATATATAGAAATAATACAGGGAAATGACTGCGGAGGTTATGAGGTCTGGGATAGTCACTCTGACGTCACTTATATATCTAGAAATAAGACAGGGACATGACTGCGGAGGTGAGGGGATCTGGGAGCGTCACAGTGACATCACTTATATCTGTAGTAATACTGGGACATGACTGGCGAGGTGAGGGGTCTGGGAGTGTCACTTTAACATCACTTATATATATAGTAATAATACAGGGACATGACTGGGCAGGTGAGGGAATCTGGGAGCGTCACTGTGGCATCACTTATATCTATAGTAATAAAGGGACATGACTGGGAAGGTAAGGGGATCTGGGAATGTCACAGTGACATCGTTAATATCTATAGTAATAATACAGGGACATGATTGGGGAGGTGAGGGGGACCTGGGAGTGCCACAGTGACAAGAGAAAGAAAGTAGACTTCTTTGTGGGTGCACTCTTGTGAAGAAATAATGAGATATTCTCAAAGAATAAAACTTAACTTTTATTACAAATTATTAAGAAATTATGCAATCTCCTGAGAACAAATAATGTCTCTTGCCGCCTTCCCCCTGCCTGTCGCCTGCAACCTTTCCCCTGCCTGTCTCCTGCAGCCTTTCCCATGCCTGTCTCCTGCCACCTTTCCCCTGACTGTCTCCTGCCACCCCATGCCTGTCTCCTGCCACCTTTGCTACACCATCGGCTGGATGTGTGGAACCTGACGTCACGGTGACTGTACGCTGCAGCTCCATGAATGAGGCCATGAAATTTCTCTCATGAGACCCTGTCCCTTCACAACCAATTCTCACGCTTACACCACTTCATGGCTGCAGCCATACTCGTCTGACAACTCAGGACACATAGAGCACATGCTCCGTACGGGTCGTGCACATGAGCGGTGTACCGAACATCAGCTCATTGTGACTCCTCCCACAATAGCGCTACACTCTAGATCAGTCCCACTATGCAGTACAGCCTTATGGGGCTGGGTCACAGGAACCTCGTAGACACTGACCAGGACTCTATGGCTGTGGGGAAATAGGAGACTTAATAGCCACTCTATTTTATATTTACTATGTTACATGTGCAATATGTTTTATGTATTATATTTATTCCAGGAACTCCAGCTGTGGGGAACGGACACTTTATTACACATCACACGTTCTGTATTCTCTCTGATTCACCGAGGATGGACAAGGACAGGAGTCACAGGACTGAGAGGATAATAAATATCACCCTGGAGATCATCTACCTGCTGACTGGGGAGGTGAGTGGATCTGGGAGCGTCACATTGACCTTATATCTATAGTAATAATACAGGGATATGACTGGGGAGGTGAGGGGATCTGGGAGGATCACTGTGACTACTTATATCTATAGTAATAATACAGGGACATGACTGGGGAGGTGAGGGGTCTGGGAGTGTCACAGTGACCTTATATCTTTAGCAATGATACAGGAACATAACTGGGGAGGTGAGGGGATCTGGGAGCGTCACAGTGACCTTATATCTATAGTGATAATACAGGAACATGACTGGGGAGGTGAGGGGATCTGGGTGCGTCACTGTGACATCTCTAATATCTATAGTCATAATACAGGAATATGACTGGGGAGGTGAGGGAATCAGAGCATCACAGTGACATCACGTATATCTATAGTAATAATACAGGGACTTGACTTGGGATGTGATGGGATCTTGGAGCTTCATAGTGACGTCACTCATCAATAGCAATAACACAGGGGCATGATTGGGGAGGTAAGGGGATCTGGGATCGTCACAGTGGCATCACATATCTATAGTAAATACAGGGACATGACTGGGGAGGGAAGGAGATCTGGTAGCGACGCAGTGATGTCACATATCTATAGTAATAACACATGGACATGACAGGGGAGGTGAGGTGATCTGGGAGTGTCACAGTGACATCACTTATATCTATAGTAATAATACAAGGACATGACTGGGGAGGTGAAGGGATCTGGGAGCATCACGTTGACGTCACATATATCTATAGTATTAATACAGGGACATAACTGCGGAGGTGAGGGGTTTGGGAGCGTCACAGTGATGTCACTTTTGTCTATAGTAATAAAACAGGGACATGACTGGGGAGGTGAGGGGATCTGGGATCATCACAGTGACATCACTTATATCTATAGTAATAATACAGTGATGTGACTGGGGAGGTGAGGGAGTCTTGGAGCCTCACAGTGACATCACTTATATCTAAAGTAATTATACAAGGACATGACTGGGGAGGTGAGGGAATCGGAGCGTTATAGTGAGGTCACTTATATCTATATTAATGATACAGTGATGTGACTGGGGAGGTGAGGGGGTCTTGGAGCCTCACAGTGACGTCACTTATATCTATAGTAATAATACAGGGACATGACTGGGGAGGTGAGGATCTGGGAGTGTATATATTGATATTTGATGTCTCCACCATTACACAGGATTACACAATAGTGAAGAAGACATCCAATGGGTGTGAGACACCCATCAGCCATCCCCGTGTATCAGGAGGACTGAGAAGAACCCAGAGCCCAATCACGGTGCCTCCACCTCACTCACTGACACATGAGAGACACAATGACAAGAAGATCCTGGAACTCACCAACAAGATCATTCAGCTGCTGAATGGAGAGGGGACTGCTGGGAATGGGGCATTATACAGTAACACCAGGGTATGTGTCTGGGTGATGACTGGAGAGGTGGCTGCTGGGAATGGGACATTATACAGTAACACCAGGGTATGTGTCTGGGTGATGACTGGAGAGGTGACTGCTGGGAATGGGGCATTATACAGTAACACCGGGGGACGTGTCTGGGTGATGACTTGAGAGGTGACTGCTGGGAATGGGGCATTATACAGTAACAACTGGGGACGTGTCTGGGTGATGACTGGAGAGGTGACTGCTGGGAATGGGACATTATACAGTAACACCGGGGGATGTGTCTGGGTGATGACTGGAGAGGTGACTGCCGGGACTGGGGCATTATACAGTAACACCAGGGGATGTGTCTGGGTGATGACTGGAGAGGTGATAGCTGGGAATGGGGCATTATACAGTAACACCAGGGGATGTGTCTGGGTGATGACTGGAGAGGTGACTGCTGGGAATGGGACATTATACAGTAACACCAGGGGATGTGTCTGGGTGATGACTGGAGAGGTGACTGCTGGGAATGGGGCATTATACAGTAACACCAGGGGATGTGTCTGGGTGATGACTGGAGAGGTGACTGCTGGGAATGGGACATTATACAGTAACACCAGGGGATGTGTCTGGGTGATGACTGGAGAGGTGACTGCTGGGAATGGGGCATTATACAGTAACACCAGGGGATGTGTCTGGGTGATGACTGGAGAGGTGACTGCTGGGAATGGGACATTATACAGTAACACCAGGGGATGTGTCTGGGTGATGACTGGAGAGGTGACTGCTGGGAATGGGGCATTATACAATAACACCAAGGGATGTGTCTGGGTGATGACTGGAGAGGTGACTGCTGGGAATGGGACATTATACAGTAACACCAGGGCATTTGTCTGGGTGATGACTGCAGAGGTGACTGCTTGGAATGGGGCATTATACAGTAACACCAGGGGACGTGTCTGGGTGATGACTGGAGAGGTGACTGCTGGGAATGGGGCATTATACAGTAACACCAGGGGATATGTCTGGGTGATGACTGGAGAGGTGACTGCTGGGAATGGGACATTATACAGTAACACCAGGGGACGTGTCTGGGTGATGACTGGAGAGGTGACTGCTGGGAATGGGACATTATACAGTAACACCAGGGGATGTGTCTTGGTGATGACTGGAGAGGTGACTGCTGAGAATGGGACATTATACAGTAACACCAGGGGATGTGTTTGAGTGATGACTGGAGAGGTGACTGCTGGGAATGGGGCTTTATACAGTAACACCAGGGGATGTGTCTTGGTGATGACTGGAGAGGTGACTGCTGGGAATGGGGCATTATACAGTACACCAGGGGATGTGTCTGTGTGATGACTGGAGAGGTGACTGCTGGGAATGGGATATTATACAGTAACACCAGGGGACGTGTCTGGGTGATGACTGGAGAGGTGACTGCTGGGAATGGGACATTATACAGTAACACCAGGGGACGTGTCTGGGTGATGACTGGAGAGGTGACTGCTGGGAATGGGACATTATACAGTAACACCAGGGGACGTGTCTGGGTGATGACTGGAGAGGTGACTGCTGGGAATGGGACATTATACAATTACACCAGGGGACGTGTCTGGGTGATTACTGGAGAGGTGACTGATGGGAATCGGGCATTATACTGTAACACCAGGGGACGTGTCTGGGTGATGACTGGAGAGGTGACTGCTGGGAATGGGACATTATACAGTAACACCAGGGGATGTGTCTGGGTGATGACTGTATCACTGTGTGTGTCAGGTTCCTATAAGGTGTCAGGATGTCACTGTCTATGTCTCCATGCAGGAGGGGGAGTATATAGAGGAACACAGGGGTCTGTACAAGGACGTGATGATGGAGAATCACCGGCCCCTCACATCACTGGGTAAGAGCAGACTGTCATGTATTGTACAGGGTAGAGCAGGTATGGGGGTCTCTATATACACACATCACCTGATAATCACATATATACACTGTACTCAGTCACTGTGTGTCTCCTACAGATGGGCCCAGTAACAGAGATACCCCAGAGAGATGTCCCCGTCCTCTGTATTCCCAGGATTGTACAGAGGAGAATCACAGGATCCCACAGGAGGATCAGGTAGGTGGGATTTAGGGTCTCACCAATATACCAAAGTGACTGTCACTATATGTTGTGTAGAGGAGCTGTGTGTATTATACACTGATATTATACTGTTTCACCTCAGTTTAATCAAACATTATGCAAATGCCATTGTATTTCCCTTTCATCCACTAGGGGACACTGGAGTCTTATACAGTAGGGGTCTAAAGTTTGCAACCGGAGGTGTGGCACAATGTAAAATTAGCATTGTCTGCACAGCCGGCTCCTCCCCCTTCACATCCCTCCTCCCTCAGTTTGAAAAATTGTGCCTAGGAGGTAACATTACAGAAAACTCAGGCTGCGTCAACCTAATGAAAAGGGGGACAAAAGCCTTTGAATTAGAGAGACAATGATCCCATATAAAGGGATCTGCATCTCTCTATGGACAATCCGGAGCACAGAGTCAGCATTTCCATGGGCAGTGAGTACTGGTGGGTAATATGGGCCTTAGATAGAAAGGCAGAGGCTGTTAGCAGACTCCTTCCAATTCCCACAACTTGAGGTTTAAAAAATGATTATTATTATTATTATCTGGCCAGTGTGCACGCTGCTGCCTCCAGGCTTCCTGTAACTTATGTCCTGGCAGACTAGCAGCGCAGCTCCCCCGCCGCCCCCACTTCTTTTATACACACAGCGCGGGCTCAAACATTCCCTGGCCAGCTCCCCCCCCCCCCCCCCCCCCTCTACATCGGAGGGAGACGCATTGCGGCTGTCAGCGGCGGCATCCTCACATACAGCGGAAATGGTCTCTCGCCCTCTCCCACTGCCAGCGGAGGGAGACACAGCGCGCCTGTCAGTAGCAGCATCACACACACTACGGGCGCTTGGGAAGTGCGTCCACCGCCCGCTCAGATGATCTCTCGTCCCTTCCCGCCGCCAGCGGAGGGCTGAGTGTGACGACAAAGGGGGAAATTAATAGAAACTGATCCTCTTGCTAGTAAGTCCGGCCTGGGGCAGCTGTTAAGGAGGTAGAGTGACCCTAGGAAGGACCCAGAGAGCCTTGGTAATATATATTTATTAAATAAATGGCGGCCGAATAGAGGCGCCAAAAGGACTCTCTCAGGCGTTATTACCTTTAGAATAGACGGGCTCCCTGGGCGGTCAGAGCAGAGGGACGGGTTATTATAATAGAGCAACTGCTCCCTCTACTGGACATTTGTATTTAGGACTCTCTCAGGCGTTATTACCTTTAGAATAGAGGGGCTTCCTGGCCGGTCAGAGCAGAGGGACGGGTTATTATAATAGAGCAACTGCTCCCTCTACTGGACATTTGTATTTAGGACTCTCTCAGGCGTTATTACCTTTAGAATAGACGGGCTTCCTGGCCGGTCAGAGCAGAGGGACGGGTTATTATAATAGAGCAACTGCTCCCTCTACTGGACATTTGTATTTAGGACTCTCTCAGGCGTTATTACCTTTAGAATAGACGGGCTTCCTGGCCGGTCAGAGCAGAGGGACGGGTTATTATAATAGAGCAACTACTCCCTCTACTGGACATTTGTATTTAGGACTCTCTCAGGCGTTATTACCTTTAGAATAGAGGGGCTTCCTGGCCGGTCAGAGCAGAGGGACGGGTTATTATAATAGAGCAACTGCTCCCTCTACTGGACATTTGTATTTAGGACTCTCTCAGGCGTTATTACCATTAGAATAGACAGGCTTCCTGGCCGGTCAGAGCAGAGGGACGGGTTATTATAATAGAGCAACTGCTCCCTCTACTGGACATTTGTATTTAGGACTCTGCTGCAATGGATTTTCAATGGATTCTGACAGGCATTTTTATGCTTTAGATTTTCAAGGGACTTCTAAACAAAAGATCCCGATGAAATGATGGGAACGACTGGATCACAACCCCGACCTCAGAACTGAAATACAGTTGGGTGTATCTGGTGATATTATTATTATAAATTGTTATTTTTTGTTTTGTTTGTAGTGTTTAGAAAGATCCAGCTAGGGGGATCCAGTGTACCTTTACTCCTATCACCCGTTACCGTCTTTCTGTTCCTATTATAAAGGGGGGAAGCACTGAGGAGCGCTCTATGGGGTACGGCTTCAAATGTCAAAAGCACTTACCACCAACACTAAGACTTATTATGTTTCCACAAAATGTAGTAAGATGAGCAAGGGTGAGCGGCTCCCGGGTATGCGTTGCCTGTCTAGTTAAGGGCGTCCAGCACGGGAGGAAGGCTCCGCCAAGGTCATGGGAGCAAGCCCTAACAGGTATTTCAAAGGAAATGTCAGAATCCCGCAAACAGCAGTCGGAAAGGACTGAGGGATTCTCAAAGACTATGGAGGAATTTCTGATTTAAATTAATCCCTCCTGCGCAAGCATAAAGAAATGCGAACAAGTCGATTAAGAGAACCATCCTCATCTTACACGAAAGAGGAAGAAGGTCTTATTATAGATAAAGAGGCAAGATACTTAAGTCTGTCTTAGATCAGGAGTTTAGATTCCCTTATAGAAGTGGTTATAAAGACCCTAAACTTCAGGGAGTAAGAAGTTAAGGATACAGAGAGTTTTCGATTGATTCGTATCCCACAATCGTTGCCAGTAGTGCTCCATATTCCTAGAACTCTCCAGACTCAGATGGCGAATGCTTGGAAGCAGCCTGATAAACGCTTTCAAGTGCCAAGGAGGTTTGAATTTAAGAATCCTTTATCAAGAAGTGTAATGGTTAAATGGCCTACTGGGCATTTTCAAACAAGGCAATGTCACCTAGGCCTAGCGTGACCACCTTAAAGGATATGTCAGGTCGCACTTCATCAAAAGCAATTTTTGTACCAGCACATTGTCACATGGACTGGGCGTGAATAGGTAGCATGGAGGAGGTTTCTCAGTAGCAGAGCATATTGGAGAATTAGCTGCTTATCTGTGCCAGGCTTCAAAGGACGCTCATTAAATAACAGTCAGTTATTGCAGGTTTGGAACCAGGAGAGTTAATGGTATCCATGGACATAAGGGATGCATTCCTGCATATCCCGATTTGGACCCCCCACCAAGCTTACTTAAGATTTGCACTGGTGCAGGATCATTTCCAAATGAAGGCTCCTACCATTCGGTCTATCATCAGCCCCAGGACTCTCTTACGAGGATCATGGCAGTAATGGTGGCAGGATTGAGACGATCTCCTGATCAAAGCCTTCTCTCAAGAACGGCTCATCAAGGATGCTCAGACATCTTATCAACTTCTCATTCAACATAGGTGGATGGTGAATTTCCAGAAACCTAACCCCAGACCAATGCAACGTATTCCATTCCTATATCTCCTCTTGGACACAGTAAGATTGAGGGCTTTCTTACCAGAGAACAAGATCCAGGACCTACAGAGGCTAGTGACTCAGGTACTGAGGACACAGACGGTCTCCCTTCACCTCTCTGTGCAACTTCTCGGGATGATGGTGACGTCTTTCGAGGCTCTCCAGTACAGCTGACTTCACTTACGACCATTCCCAATGAACGTTACTGCTCAGGGACCAGGGTAACACTGGCTCCTGCATCGAAGGATCCGATTGCCACAAGAGATACGGATCTCCTTAATTGGGTGGTCGTTCCACTAAAACCTTGCAGCAGGCAAGAATTTGGAATTTAGTATTGGAGGATTCTCACAACAAATGCCAGTCTCAGAGGTTGGGGAAGCTGTCCTAGAGACCCATCACTTTCAGGGCAAATGGACTTTACTGGAGAGCGGGTTACCCATAACCATTCTCGAACTGAGAAACAGTTTACAAATCGCTTCTCTTAGCAGAAGATATAGTCAGTGGTTAACAGTGAACCGGAAAGCAGATTATCACAGTCGCCAGGACTGCATCCAGGTGAGCGGTGCTTACACAGATCTTCGACATGATGGTGAGTAGATGGTGTCTACCTCAGGTGGACCTGATGGCGTCTCGACAAAATCATTAGCTGCCCAGGTATGTGTCCAGGACAAGAGATCCAGCAGCAGAGGAAGTGGACACGCTGACACTTCCTTGGTGTTACAGAAGGGTTTACATTTTTCCGCCTTTCACACTCATACCCCGAATTCTCCAAAAAGGGGTAATATGAGAGCGAGTATGGGCAATTCTCATAGCACCAAGTTGGCCCCGTAGAGGTCGGTACTCGGACTTACGGGGGATACTAGCGGAGGACCCTTGGCGGTTACCTCGAAGGGAGGACCGACTATATCAGGGGCCGTTCCTCCACTCAGACCTGAACAGGCTACGTTTAATGGCGTGGCTGTTGAGACCCGGATCTTAAGAGTGAGAGGGATACCAAGAATGGCTATTCTTAAAGATGATCGCTGCTCGAAAGCCGGTGACACCCATGTACGACTGCAGACATTAGAAGAAGTACATGGACTGGTGTTAGGAACATGGGTAGAATTCGACGAATGTCCACTTACCCAGACTTCTACTTTTCACTCGAGCTGGTCTAGATGAAGGACTAAGACTAGGTTCCTTGAAGGTTCAAGTTTCGTCTCTCTCCATCCTATTTCAACAGCGGTTAGCGTCCTTAGAAGAGGTTCAAACCTTTTTACAGGGGGTTCTGAGGATACAACCTCCATTCCGTCCTCCCACTGTAGTTGATTTGTAGTTGGAATTTTTGAGATCTCCATCTTTTGAGCCGTTGGAAAGAACAGACCTGCAATATCTCTCTTGGAAGATCATGTTATTCTTGCCTTAGCTTCGGCCGGAAGGGTTTCGGCGTAAGGAGCCCTATTAGGTTAGAGTACTTTGTTAATTTTCCAGAAGGATAAGGCCAAACTCCGTATATGAGCGGATTTCCTTCCTAAGGTCGTTTCGGGGTTTCAGGTAAACCAACCGATTGTGGTCCCATCCTTTCAGGGATTCGCAGATGGGGACGTGTCTTTGGATGTTGTCCGAGCTTACGAATATACGTACAAGTTACGTCGTCCTTTAGAAGGTTGGACCATTGGTTTGGTCCAAAGAATGGTTGGCCAGCATCTAGGCAGTCTTTGTTTAGATGGAATAGCTTTGCCAATCGGCAAGCTAATATTTCCTGTGGTAAGCAGTTTCCGTTTCAGACTGGTGCTCATAATACCAGATCAGTGAGTGCCTCATGGGCGGCTATTCGAAGTGCTTCCACTACTCAATTTTGCACAGCGACAACGTGGTCTTCAGCCCACACATTCGCAAACTTTTACAGGTTTGATACATGGCGTCCGGAGATTCTAAGTTCGGACGTTTAGTTTTGCAGGCCATCGACAGCACTCCCTCCCTTGGGAATAACTTTGGGACGTCCCGTACTGTATAAGACTCCATTGTCCCCTAGTGGATGAAAGAGAAAAGAGGATTTTCGTACTTACCGACAAATCCATTTCTCTGAATCCTCTAGGGGACACTGGATGCCCGCCTCGGTGCCGTCAACCTGCTGTGTTCAAAGTTCTTGTTCAAACAGTTCGTGCAAACAGCGTTGGTTTTTCTGTTAAGAGTTTCTTGGATGCTGTTTGCTTTGTTGTACGGTTTGGTTCCTCGCCAAGTACTATAGTATCATGTCCTATTCTCTCAGTCAAATTTTTCAAACTGAGGGAGGAGGGATGTGAAGGGGGAGGAGCCGGCTGTGCAGACAATGCTAATTTTAGATTGTGCCACACCTCCGGTTGCAAGCTTCACACCCCTACTGTATAAGACTCCAGTGTCCCCTAGAGGATTTAGAGAAATGGATTTATAGGTAAGTACCAAAATCATCTTTTTTTGGGTTATTTAGGTAGAACGTCTTTCTCGTATAAAGGCAGAAGATATAAGGAGAGAAGAAGAGACACATGTGACTGATCTAAAGGCAGAAGATATAGATGGAGAAGAAGAGACGTATGTGACTGATATGAAGGCAAAAGATACAGCGGAAGAAGAAAAGATGTATGTGACTGATATGAAGGCAGAAGATATAGAGGAAGAAGACGAGACGTATGTGATTGATATAAAGGCAGAAGATATAGAGGGAGAAGAAAATACGTATGCGACTGATATGATGACAGAAGATACAGAGGGAGAAGAAGAGACGTATGTGAGGGGTGATCAGCAGTGTAAGGAGGAGGAGATCCCTACAGATATCAGCACAGGTGAGTAATAAACAATTATTACAGAAGTCACATATTCTCATTGCTCAGTCACTACAGCAATCTCTTATTCTTCACCCTCCTCCGCCATCAGCCCTGTTTTCAGTTGGGTGTTTATAACACAAGGTTATCCATGACAAACATCAGATGAAGAGAGTTATTACACACATCACTATAGTGTTATTAAAAGTAACAAGCAGAGCCACTACGGTCTATGCATACTTGTATCCCTTCAACAAAACTCACCTGCTCCCTGTGGCTTTTCTGCATTCGACATTACGGCCTGTCCACTTTCCCTTCACCCATCACGTCCATTTGGGATAACCGGGATTTCCCCCCAGGCTCTACATTGCGATCCCACTCGTGGCTCCGTTTGGACCCGCGCCCGTGTCTGGTGTTTGATTTTATAGATGGGTCCTCATGGCGTTCCCTTCAATCGCTAAGTGACAGATATAATATTTCCCAACCTGTAGTATATGAATACTTACAACTCCGCTCCTTTTTAAGCTCCCTTCCCAAATCCCAGGTTTTTCGCCAGCCTACCCCCTTGGAGCGTCTTTGTATTTACTCTCCCATGCGGCAGGGTATTATCTCCATACTCTACGGTTTGTTACGTTCCCTGAAGGCAGTAAATCTACTCCCCCATGAAAGTAAGTGGGAACAGGACCTAGGCCCACCCCCCAACGAAGACTCCTGGGAAACCATTAGACAAAAAGTAGCTCAGTCTTCAATTTCCTCCTTGGCAAAGGAAAATTCTTATAAAGTCTACACGAGATGGTATCGGGTCCCTGCGACCCTGCACAGGATTTTTCCAGGGTCCTCTCCACTATGTTGGCGTGGATGCGGCCAAACCGGAGATTTCAAACATATATGGTGGTCATGCCCAAAAATACACATGTTCTGGACTCAGGTGGAATCTCTCATTAGTTCTATCTTCTGTTCACGAATAACCCTGGGCCCATGGTCAGCCCTGCTGGGCCTTCCCTTACCCAATTTAGATAGCCATGCAAACAGCCTAGTACTTCAAATCTTACATGCAGCCCGCTGTGTTATAGCTAAGAACTGGAAAAAAAACAATACCCCCCCTAGGAGCATGCTAATAGCTAAAATTTGGCATATCTCCACGATGGAGAAAATTACAGCATCCTTACATGACAGATCGGACAAATATAGGAGGATATGGGAACCATGGTTCATCTTTATTACACCCTCCACCTCAGGGGTGTGATGTAATGTGATGCGGTATGTTGCATTAACCTATACCAAAAGGTCATAATAAATATAAGAGATGCTATGCCGTCCTTGGTTGGACAGTTGACATGGTTTGTACCAGGGAGGTATTGCCCTCCA
Source organism: Pseudophryne corroboree (assembly GCF_028390025.1). Taxonomy (NCBI): domain Eukaryota; kingdom Metazoa; phylum Chordata; class Amphibia; order Anura; family Myobatrachidae; genus Pseudophryne; species Pseudophryne corroboree. Next base: position 165,098 of record NW_026967575.1, on the reverse strand, counting down.
AGGCACATCCCCACCCTGCTAGCTTCTCTGACGATCCACCACTCTCCCATTCCCCCCCCTTCCCTCTCTTTCTCCCACTCTATCTGTCTCCTCCTCAGATTCTTCTTTCTTTTTACTACTTTTCCTCTTTATGTTTATCATTGTTTAAACACAGAAAAATTGTAGTCGATATATACATCTGTCATTATTGACGTACTCCCTTGTTCTTGTTATATTGGGTTACCCCTCCACGGGATAACATGTATGTGATTCAATATTTATTCAGAGTTGTCATCTCCTGTCTGTATTGTAACAGTTTACTCGACTTAATAAAAATATTAAATAAAAAAAAATAAAAAAGTAACAAGCAGAAGTTTATTTTTAGGGATCATATATAAGTAGTAGTGTGTTTTTTGTGGAGTGCCTAATTTGTATGGGATCTAAATTTCTCAGTTTAGCAACCTTTTATTAAATAACCTTCATTTTGTTAAATGATTTTTTTTTATACTCCTTGTATATAGTAGACCTATTTGGCCATTTGTGGTCAGGTTTATATCTTTACATTTAGCGAGGTGTAGTCGTGGTGTAAAGGACAGAGTGTGATTCCTGATTAGTTAAAAAAACAAATACCAAATACAGAGCAACATCACCAAACAGGTAATTTCAACTTTAAGCTTGTCATTTATTTTGTACTGTCTGGACATGGCTACTAATAACAGATGCACAGACATAATTCTTAAAGCTATGTGTGCAAATGCTAGGAGCTTAGGAGACAAAATTCCAGAGCTAATTGTGATAATGACCAGGGATAACCTGGATATTGTGGCAATTACAGAGTCATGGTGCAATGAGAATCATGACTGGGACATAGCTATAGCAGGATACAATTTATTTAGGAAGGATAGAATGGTCAGTGTAGGAGGAAGGGTAGCAATGTATGTGGGAAAAAAGCATAAATGCTACTTCAATTAATACAAAATATTGAAGACAAATCTGTGGCCCTTTTGGTCACCACAGAAACCGGGAAAAAGGACATTATTCGCATTGGGGTGATCTCTAGACCACGTAGCCTGGGGCAGGATTTGGACAGGAATCTATTGTTGGACATCACTAAAATGGCTTTAAAGGGAGAAGTCATAATCATAGGAGACATTAATTTACCTGATGCAAGGGGAGGGGTCTTTTGCAATTTCAGCTGCAAGTGGTAAATTCCTTACAGGGAGCATCTCTCAATAAACAGCAGATATTTCCCTTCTGCATAGAAGAGCGGTCCGGAAAGAAAGAAGTAAACTTCCTTTTAGGGAGCACTCTTGTTAACTTAATTGCAATTAAAATATAACCTTTAATAACTATTCACTAAAAATTCATATATATGGATCTTAATTAATTAAAAGAAAGATTACTATTGACTGAATTCTCTTACTATCAGTATTATATCAATCAGGGTGAAAAATATTTTATTTAGAAGAAATATATTCATATGTGTAATACTTTACCATCTAGAACACTGCCAGACAGCCGTGGGCTCTCCCTATTGTTTCCTGTAAATAGAATCAGTTACATGTGCATGGTATCCACACATACACCTTATTCATTATCATTTTCAGAAGGGAGAGGCTGAGGCTTATATATACTGTCTATGTATGGTAGGTATCCCTTCCATACCTACCATACATAGACAGGAAAACTATGTATATAGGAAACTATAGGTCTGTAAGACAATACAGAAGAAACTATAGGTCAGTAAGACAATACAGAAGAAACTATAGGTCAGTAAGACATTACAGAATAAACTATAGGTCAGTAAGACATTACAGAAGGAAACTATAGGTCAGTAAGACAATACAGTAGGAAACTATAGGTCAGTAAGACAATACAGTAGGAAACTATAGGTCTGTAAGACAATACAGAAGGAAACTATAGGTCAGTAAGACAATACAGAAGAAACTATAGGTCAGTAAGACTATACAGAAGGAAACTATAGGTCAGTAAGACAATACAGTAGGAAACTATAGGTCTGTAAGACAATACAGAAGGAAACTATAGGTCAGTAAGACAATACAGAAGGAAACTATAGGTCAGTAAGACATTACAGAAGAAACTATAGGTCAGCAAGACAAAAAATAAGGAAACTATAGGTCAGTAAGACTACAGTAAGCCACGATACGTCAGTAAGACCATACAGTAAGAAACTATAGGTCAGTAAGACAATACAGTAGGAAACTATAGGTCAGTAAGACAATACAGTCAGAAACTATAGGTCAGTAAAGGGCCATACACACTTAAAGATTATCTGTCCAATCTGGCTGATTGGAAAGAAAATCTGGCAATGTCTGGGAGCAAATGACAATCAACCATTTGCTCCCAAAATCAAGAAAATGGACAAACACACTTCAGATAAATTGGTTTAATGAAACAAATGTAACCAATTTGTCTGAAAGTCCCTTTTTGTCTGTTTTCCAATCTTTGAGAGCAAATAGTAAATTGCCATTTGCTCCCAGACATTGCCAGATTTTCTTTCCAATCAGCCAGATTGGACAGATAATCTTTTAGTGTGTAGGGCCCTAAGACAATACAGTAGGAAACTATAGGTCAGTATGACAGGAAACTATAGGTCAGTAAGACAGTGATACAGTAGGAAACTATAGGTCAGTAAGACAGTGATACAGTAGGAAACTATAGGTCAGTAAGACAATACAGAAGGCAACTAGATGAGTAAGACAATACAGAAGAAACTATAGGTCAGTAAGAATAGAGAAGGAAACTATAGGTCAGTAAAACAATGCAGAAGAAACTATAGGTCAGTAAGACAATACAGAAGGAAACTATAGGTCAGTAAGACAATACAGTAGGAAACTATAGGTCAGTAAGACAATACAGTAGGAAACTATAGGTCAGTAAAGACAATACAGAAGAAACTATAGGTCAGTAAGACAATACAGAAGGAAACTATAGGTTAGTAAGACAATACAGTAAAATTATAGGTCAGTAATACAATACAGTAGGAAACTATAGGTCAGTAAGACAATACAGTAAGAAACTATAGGTCAGTAAGACAATACAGTAGGAAACTATAGGTCAGTAAGACAATACAGTAGGAAACTATAGGTCAGTAAGACAATACAGTAAGAAACTATAGGTCAGTAAGACAATACAGTAGGAAACTATAGGTCAGTAAGACAATACAGTAGTAAACATCTACAAAGCCTTTTTCTCTTACGTCCTAGAGGATGCTGGGGACTCCGTAAGGACCATGGGTTATAGACGGGCTCCGCAGGAGACATGGGCACCTAAAAAGAACTTTTCCTAAGGGTGTGCACTGGCTCCTCCCTCTATGCCCCTCCTCCAGACCCCAGTTAGATTCTGTGCCCAGAGGAGAATGGGTGCACTGCAGAGAGCTCTCCAGAGTTTTCTGTGGAAAAATAATTTTGTTAGGTTTTTTATTTTCAGGGAGTCGTGCTGGCAACAGGCTCCCTGCATCGTGGGACTGAGGGGAGAGAAGCAGACCTACTTAACTGATAGGCTCTGCTTCTTAGGCTACTGGACACCATTAGGTCCAGAGGGAGTCGGAACACAGGTCTTGCCCTGGGGTTCGTCCTGGAGCCGCACCGCCGTCCTCCTCACAGATGCTGGAAGATGGAAGCCGGGTGAGTATGAGAAGATAGAAGACATCTCAGGCGGCAGAAGACTTCAGATCTTCGTGAGGTACCGCTGCGCGCCATTGCTCCCAGACACAACACACAGAGGCAGCACTGATGGGTGCAGGGGGGGGGGGGGGCGCCCTGGGCAGCAATAATCCCCAAAGTTTGATGCACAAAGAGTATGATTAGGCTGCGGAGGCAGTAAATCCAAGAATCCCCCGACATTTTATTACAATTGCACTGGGACAGAAGCCCGCCGTCGGGTGGGCGGAGCTTGATCCTCACCACTAACCAGCGCCATTTTCTCCACAGAAGCTGCATGAGGACGCTGGCTCCCCGGTCTCTCCCCTGCTGGGGGGCACATTGGTAACGCAGTGAGTGGGAATTGGATATATATATATTTATATATATATATATATATATACGCTATCTGGTCATTTATTTTTTCCAGTGTTATTAAGCGCTGGGTGTGTGCTGGCATACTCTCTCTCTGTCTCTCCTAAGGGCCTGGTTGGGGTTTTGTCCCCTTATAGGTTTATCCCTGTGTGTGGGGGGTGTCGGTACATGCGTGTCGACATGTCTGAGGCGGAACGCTTCTCCAAGGAGGAGGTGGAGCAAATGAGTGGTGTGTCCCCGTCGGTGGTGCCGACTCAGGAATGGATGGACATGTGGCATATGTTGAATGCAAGTGGTCCATAAAGGTGCAGATTTCGGCCCTATCCATTACTGGATGCACTGGGGTGGCAGCTTTTTCACGCCAGGAACTCTTGCTAAAAAGTCCAGACCATCCCCTACTACATTCCAGCACAAGATCCATACCGGAAGGTGTCTTATTTGGCTGAGCTGTTGAACTTTGTCCACCGCACTGCATGAGGAGCTCACCATTTACCACCTTGGAGCAACTTATCCTCTAGCGGTAAAAGCCACAATTTTGGATATATACACCTCCTAAATCTGTAGTTGCTGGACATATTAACTATTGGGGGAACAAATCTGGAACTGACTTTCCTAATTCAATACCACCTATATTCCTGGCCTATGGGTAACCCTGGTTTTATTTATTCTACCATGTGTACTTTTTAATGTCATTATTTGGAACTACCATTGATGGTTTATATTCCCATATTAAATACATTCATTTTTAACTAAACATTGAATTATCAGATATTATTTTTGTTTTATGTAATAATCTAGCGCAGCCTCGATTGCTTTTTTTTGTATATCTACTGTGGGAGTGACTTCCCGTTTTTTACGGCTGCTGCTTGACAGAGCACCCCATATCCAAGTGCCCGAGAACTCTGGGTTATTCCTTTCTCCTACACAAAGACCTATTTTGAATCTAAAATCCCTAAACCTGTACATGAAAAGATTCAAATTCAAGATGGAATCGCTCAGGGCGATTATAGCCAGTATGGAGGAGGGGGAGTTTATGGTGTCACTGGACATAGAGAATGCGTACCTTCATGTCCCCATATATCCTTCCCATCAGGAATACCTGAGATTCATTGTACAGGATTGTCATTACCAATTTCAGACGTTGCCATTTGGTCTTTCCACGGCCCCAAGGATTTTCACCAAGATAATGGCTGAAATCATGGTGCTCCTGCGCAAGCATGGAGTCACAATTATCCCATACTTGGACGATCTCCTGATAAATTCGAGATCAAGAGAGAAAATTGCTGAACAGTGTAACGCTCTCTCTGAGAGTGCTCCAGCAACACGGTTGGATTCTGAATCTACCAAAGTCACCGTTGATTCCGACAACTCGACTAATGTTCCTAGGTATGATACTGGATACGGAACAAATGAAGGTTTTTCTTCCGTTGGAAAAAGCCCAGGACATCCAGAACATGGTCAGAGACCTGCTAAAACCGAAATGGGTGTCAGTTCATCAATGCACTCGAGTTCTGGGAAAAATGGTGGCGGACTACGAGGCCATCCGCTTCGGCAGGTTCCATGCGAGGAGGTTTCAATGGGACTTTCTGGACAAATGGTCCGGGTCGCATCTGCACTTACATCGGAAAATAACTCTGTCCCCAAGGGCCAGAGTGTCTCTCCTATGGTGGCTGCAAAGTGCTCACCTGCTGGAGGGTCGCAGGTTCGGAATTTAGGACTGGATCCTGTTAACCATGGACGTGAGTCTCCGAGGATGGGGAGCAGTCACCCAAGGAAAAAATTTTCAGGGGCCGTGGTCAGACCAGGAGTCCTGTCTACACATCAATGTGTTGGAACTCAGGGCCATATACAACGCCCTTCGACAAGCGGAGAGTCTTCTTCGAAACCTACCAGTTCTGATTCAATCAGACAATGTCACAGCAGTGGCTCATGTGAACCACCAAGGCGGGACAAGAAGCAGAGTCGCGATGGCGGAAGCCGCAAGGATTCTTCGCTGGGCGGTAAAATCACGGAAGTGCTCTGTCGGCTGTCTTCATTCCGGGAGTGGACAACTGGGAAGCAGACTTCCTCAGCAGACATGATCTCAATCCAGGAGAGTGGGGACTTCATCAAGAAGTCTTTGCAGACATAACACGTCTTTGGGGAATTCCTCAAATAGACATGATGGCGTCACGCCTCAACAAAAAGCTTCGGAGGTATTGTGCCAGGTCTCTGGACCCTCAGGCAGTAGCAGTAGACGCCCTGGTAACACCGTGGGTGTTCCACTCGGTCTACGTGTTTCCTCCTCTTCCTCTCATCACAAAAGTGTTGAGGATCATAAGGCGAAGAAGAGTACAGACGATACTTGTTGTTCCAGACTGGCCTCGAAGGGCCTGGTACTCAGATCTTCAAGAGATGCTCACAGGAGATCCCTGGCCTCTCCCTCTGAGATAGGACCTGTTGCAACAGGGGGCCTGTATATTCCAAGACTTACCGCGGTTACGTTTGACGGCATGGTGGTTGAACGCCGAAACCTAGCGGAGAAGGGGATTCCGGAGGAGGTCATCCCTACTTTAATAAAGGCTAGGAAGGAGGTAACATTGAAACATTATCACCGTATCTGGTGAAAGTATGTGTCTTGGTGTGAAACCAAGAACGCCCCTACGGAAGATTTTCATTTAGGGCGTTTTCTCCACTTCCTGCAGACAGGAGTGGATATGGGCCTGAAATTAGGTTCTGTTAAGGTACAGATTTCAGCCCTTTCGATTTTCTTTCAGAGGGAATTGGCTTCTCTTCCAGAAGTCCAGACGTTTGTAAAGAGAGTGCTGCACATCCAGCCTCCTTATGTGCCTCCAGTGGCACCGTGGGACCTGAACGTGGTGTTGCAGTTCCTAAAATCACACTGGTTTGAACCACTTAACAGGGTTGAGTTTAAATTTCATACCTGGAAGGTGGTCATGTTGTTGGCCTTGGCATCGGCAAGGAGAGTGTCAGAATTGGCGGCCTTGTCACACAAGAGCCCCTACTTGATTTTTCATGTGGATAGAGCGGAATTGAGGACACGCCCTCAATTTTTGCCTAAGGTGGTTTCTTCATTCCATCTGAACCAACCTATCGTGGTGCCTGTGGCTACGAGTGACTTGGAGGATTCCAGGTCCCTGGACGTAGTCAGGGCTTTGAAGATTTATGTAGCCGGAACGGCTAGAATTAGGAAAACAGAGGCACTGTTTGTCCTGTATGCTGCTAATAAGATTGGCGCACCTGCTTCGAAGCAGACTATTGCTCGCTGGATCTGTAATACGATTCAGCAGGCTCATTCTGTGTCTGGATTGCCGGTTCCAAATTCGGTTAAGGCCCATTCCACTAGGAAGGTGGGCTCTTCTTGGGCGGCTGCCCGAGGCGTCTCGGCATTACAGCTTTGCCGTGCGGCAACTTGGTCGGGGTCAAACACCTTTGCTAAATTCTACAAGTTTGATACCATGGCTGACGAGGACCTAGCTTTTGCTCAGTCGGTGCTGCAGAGTCATTCGCACTCTCCCGCCCGATTGGGAGCTTTGGTATAAACACCATGGTCCTTACGGAGTCCCCAGCATCCTCTAGGAGGTAAGAGAAAATAAGATTTTAAACCTACCGGTAAATCTATTTCTCCTAGTCCGTAGAGGATGCTGGGCGCTCGTCCCAGTGCGGAAACTCTGCAAGACTTGTATATAGTTGTTGCTTCCATAAGGGTTATGTTACAGTTGGAGTCTGTTTTTGACCGTCACTGTTGTTGTTCATACGGTTAACTGGTTATGTATGTTCCAGGTTACATGGTATGATTGGTGTGGGCTGGTATGAATCTTGCCCTGGGATTTTTAAATCCTGCCTTGTAGTGTCCATCTCCTCTGGGCACAGTTCTCTAACTGAGGTCTGGAGGAGGGGCATAAAGGGAGGAGCCAGTGCACACCCATAGGAAAAGTTCTTTTTAGGTGCCCATGTCTCCTGCGGAGCCCGTCTATACCCCATGGTCCTTACGGAGTCCCCAGCATCCTCTACGGACTAGGACAAATAGATTTACCGGTAGGTTTAAAATCTTATTTCAAATAAGTTCCTCCTAACACCGCACAACTGCTCAGTGCGCAGACATTTGTGAGCAAAATAAAAAACCTATGGAGAATTATCACCAATAACTTTTTGCGGCTAATTGGTTAGGGAGTTTTTGCGATGAACTGAATCCCCCCCCCATAAAATGTTTATACATACAGTATGATGTTACATTGAGATTACCGCTGGAGGAAACTCTGCCACAATGTTATTAAATGTGTAATTTATCCCATCCTCGTATGGGTGTAATATATTAATATATTCTTACTGAACAGGATTACCAGCACTGAATCAATTATCCCCCAATATAATATACATGCCGATGTTTAACAACAAATACACTTGTTTCTTTATTACTTTATTCAACTTTATACATTTACCTTTGTGCTTAATATATCACTGATTTATCTTACATACTTTACTGTACTTAATAAAGGTTATATATTATTTATTAGTGCGCAAACAGGACAGCACTGTCTCTTCTTTGCTGTTTTATTATTGCAAAGCCCATGTCACCTCTAGTAATCCCACATGAGTGTCCATGTCACCTCTAGTAATCCCACATGATTGTCCATGTCACCTCTAGTAATCCCACATGAACGTCCATGTCACCTCTAGTAATCCCACATGAGCGCCCATGTCACCTCTAGTAATCCCACATGAGCGTCCATGTCACCTTTAGTAATCCCACATGAGCGTCCATGTCACCTCCAGTAATCCCACATGTGCGTCCGTGTCACCTCTAGTAATCCCATGTGAGCGTCCATGTCACCTTTAGTAATCCCACATGAGCGTCCATGTCACCTCTAGTAATCCCACATGAGTGTCCATGTCACCTCCAGTAATCCCACATGTGCGTCCGTGTCACCTCTAGTAATCCACATGAGCGTCCATGTCACCTCTAGTAATCCCACATGAGCGTCCATGTCACCTCTACTAATCCCACATGAGTGTCCATGTCACCTTTAGTAATCCCACATGAGTGTCCATGTCACCTCTAGTAATCCCACATGAGCGTCCATGTCACCTCTAGTAATCCCACATGAGCGTCCATGTCACCTCTACTAATCCCACATGAGTGTCCATGTCACCTCTAGTAATCCCACATGAATGTCCATGTCACCTCTTGTAATCCCACGTTAGCGTCCATGTCACCTCTAGTAACCCCACATGAGCGTCCATGTCAACTCTAGTAACCCCACATGAGCGTCCATGTCAACTCTAGTAACCCCACATGAGCGTCCATGTCACCTCTAGTAACCCCACATGAGCGTCCATGTCACCTCTAGTGATCCCACATGAGCGTCCGTGTCACCTCTAGTGATCCCACATGAGCGTCCGTGTCACCTCTAGTGATCCCACATGAGCGTCCATGTCTCCTCTAGTAATCCCACGTGAGCATCCACGTCACCTCTAGTAATTCCACGTGAGCATCCACGTCACCTCTAGTGATCCCACGTGAGCGTCCGTGTCACCTCTAGTAATCCCACGCGAGCGTCCTTGTCTCCTCTAGTAATCCCACGTGAGCGCCCCTGTCACCTCTAGTAAACTCACGTGAGCGTCCGTGTCACCTTTAGTAATCCCACGTGAGCACCCGTGTCACCTCTAGTAATCCCACGTGAGCGCCCGTGTCACCTCTTGTAATCCCACGTTAGCGTCCATGTCAACTCTAGTAACCCCACATGAGCGTCCATGTCAACTCTAGTAACCCCACATGAGCGTCCATGTCACCTCTAGTAACCCCACATGAGCGTCCGTGTCACCTCTAGTAATCCCACGTGAGCGTCCGTGTCACCTCTAGTAATCCCACGTGAACGCCCGTGTCACCTCTAGTAATCTCACGTGAGCGCCCGTGTCACCTCTAGTAATCTCACGTGAGCGCCCGTGTCACCTCTAGTAATTCCACGTGAGCGTCCACGTCACCTCTAGTGATCCCACATGAGCGTCCACGTCCCCTCTAGTAATCCCACATGAGCTTTCAGTGTTGATCAAGCTCCAGTCTAAGCATCCTAGCTTTTTTTGTTTTTTAATAAACATAAAAGCAATGATTACAGGTAAAAATGTCTGTTATAGAATTATATATTGTATCCTGTAACACCCTTGGTCTTGTCTACTCATTTTATATATTAATGTATTTTATTTCCAGGAGATGGACACACAAGCAGGAATATCTCAGAAGGACATCTAATGTTATCCCTGGATTCTGAAATAACAGATGACAGTAGACAGGATTCTCCAGGAGATAACCCCATTACCCCAATTATACATCCAGCTCTATCAGCTGATCCCCCTGATCCTGGGGAATGTTCTCCTGATCACTCTGATATTGGTGCATCTGTTATAGCTCTGAGAGTAGATTCAGTGTTTCCCTGTTCTGTAGATGCCAAATGTTTTACACAAAACACAAACCTTATTACTCATCAGCCAGCTAAGGCAGGTGACAGGCCATTCCCATGTTCTGAGTGTGGGAAATGTTTTACATCTAAATCATATCTTGTTAGACATGAGAGAAGTCACACAGGTGAGAAGCCGTATTCCTGTTCTGAGTGTGGGAAATGTTTTACATATAAATCAGATCTTGTTATACATCAGAGAAGTCACACAGGTGAGAAGCCATATTCCTGTTCTGAGTGTGGGAAATGTTTTGCATGTAAATCAGTTCTTGTTAGTCATCAGAGAAGTCACACAGGTGAGAAGCCATATTCCTGTTCTGAGTGTAGGAAATGTTTTGCACGGAAACCAGCTCTTGTTATACATCAGAGAAGTCACACAGGTGAGAAGCCATATTCCTGTTCTGAGTGTGGGAAATGTTTTGCACACAAATCACATTTTGTTATACATCAGAGAAGTCACACAGGTGAGATGCCGTATTCCTGTTCTGAGTGTGGGAAATGTTATTCATCGAAACCAGATCTTGTTATACATCAGAGAAGTCACACAGGTGAGAAGCCATATTCCTGTTCTGAGTGTGGGAAATGTTTTGCATGGAAATCACATCTTGTTATACATCAGAGAAGTCACACAGGTGAGAAGCCGTATTCCTGTTCTGAGTGTGGGAAATGTTTTGCACACAAATCACATTTAGTTATACATCAGCGAAGTCACACAGGTGAGAAGCCATATTCCTGTTCTGAGTGTGGGAAATGTTTTTCATCGACATCACATCTTGTTATACATCAGAGAAATCACACAGGTGAGATGCCATTTTCCTGTTCTGAGTGTGGGAAATGTTTTGCACGCAAATCACATTTTGTTATACATCAGAGAAGTCACACCGGTGAGAAGCCGTGTTCCTGTTCTGAGTGTGGGAAATGTTTTTCATCGACATCACATCTTGTTAGACATCAGAGGAGTCACACAGGTGAGAAGCCATTTTCCTGTTCTGATTGTGGGAAATGTTTTTCATCGACATCACATCTTGTTAGACATCAGAGAAGTCACACAGGTGAGATGCCATATTCCTGTTCTGAGTGTGGGAAATGTTTTGCACGGAAATCAGTTCTTGTTAAACATCAGCGATTTCACAGATGAGAGGCCATTTTCATGCTGTGAGAGAAATAAATCTGCTCTTGTTGAACATATTAGACATTACCCAAGTACGGAACCATTTACATCTTCTGGAGTATAATTATCACTGTCGTCCAATGTTCCTCAAGGGTGAATCCGATCTCTTATGCTTTATAAAATATACATGCTACCACTGGGTGATATAATCAGACGTCATGGCCTGGTCTACCACTGCTATGCAGATGACCTGCTTTTTGCACCATGTACTGAGAACCTAATACCAATCCTAAATGGTTGTCTAGCTGAGCGCCAGGGGTGGATGATGCCAGTTGGCTGTGACTCAGTCTTTGTGAAACATAATAGAAGCTCCCGAATAAAGGACAAGCTTTACCAACCATCTGGATTTATGCTTTGGTGTTCAGAATTGCAAAATACTGAACATGTGCTGAATCTTTGTGTTGTCCTGGTATGTGGCTGACACAGACATCCGGTATACGCCACATACAAATCCTCGTTCTTTCATCTGTGGACCATAGCCAGAATCAAGCACTTGATTCCCTCAGAAGTTCATAGACTACTGCAATGCCATCTACCTGGGTCACCCAGCAAAAGAATTACAGAGCTTGCAGCTAGTACAGAATGCAGCAGCCAAGCTGTTACCTAACCAGCTAATTCCTGCCACATAACACCCATTCTCTACTCCCTTCACCGGCTGCCTGTAAGATGACAAATCTATTTCATAATTGGCTAACTGACCTTCCCAGCCCAACATTACACGGTCCAAGGTACTAGAAGCAGCTTCTGCCTCCTTACTGCCCTGCTTGCTTGCTTGCTTGCTTCTACAGATGGACTGTTACCAGCAGTACCAAGAATCTCCTGTCATTCATTTATGGGTTGAACGTTTAGCTTTGACCATGGAACTCACTGCCTTGCACAGTCCAAGAGGCCTCCACTCTAGAGACCTTCACAAGCAGACTGATGACTGTTACTCACGCTTTTCATTAATGTATCTCTATTTACTTCCTAAATAATACATCCCAAAGGCTTAGGTCTTTTTTCTGCTGTTTATTTTGTATCTTGTGCTTTGTGTAAATGTGAATGTCTAATACCAGTTTCCACAATCTGTATTGCTGCACGACAATATGGCGGCCATTGGAACGTGTTTTCACTTCTAGTTTGCCTAACTTGTTGCAGACACTCATCTTGATCAGAAGTGCTGAGTGTTTTCTGATACAAGATCCTGTCCATATATACCCTGTACATTGCCATGTGCATTAGAGTCACCCGGGTTCCATCTGCGGTGGTTTGTTGTATGTTACATCTATATGGTGCGGATACTCCTCTGTATTTCATAATAAAAGCTTTTGTTTGCATCTAATTATTACATTAAAGCTTTTATTTTTTATTCTGTTTTATATTCCCGTCTGAGTAATTACGCCATAATGTCTAATCTCGGAGTGGACCCCAGAAGATGTAAAGAAACCGTGTAAGTTTTCCATCATTCTGTTTTGTGTAAGCATACAGGTTAGTGATGGCACGGTGGTCACTGACCGTCACCTTCAGGTGGTATAATGGAAGTGGGACTGTCTGGGCTTATTCTAGTCTACTGCAGAAATAAAAAAAACTAAGCCTTTATCCTGCTTAAAAAAATTACAAAGCCCGTAAATCAAGCTTGGCCGGACAAGACAGAATCCACATTAATGGTGGCACATCATCTAGGCTGAAGACCCATGCTTCTGGTATATATGGCATAACTCCCTCTTCACCCACAAAACCTTCCCTTCACCATTCACAATGTCCACCATTGCTCCTTCAGAAGGGACACAACTTTCCTTTGCTTTTTCCACCTCCTCCTTCACAGAGCCCAGGACCATCTCCATGACCATTTCATGTTTATCTGGAGGCCTGGCATCTGGGAGGTTCATGGCCTGAGATGACCACAGAACTGCCAGGTAGTGGGCAAAAAGGATCCATAGCCCCCTGAGGAACTGGAGAGTCCAAAGATCGACCCTGCATGAGGTAAAGAAGGGTCAAACACAGGGTCTGTCTTACCTATTTCCTTCCTAAAAGCTGCTCTTTACCCACTTTGGTACCTGTGGGATCCCACTCTAATTTTCCTTGAGAGTCCTTACCTTCAGTAATCCCTTCTACACCTACCAGTTCCTTCCCCTTACAACCACTCCTCATTTTTAAGCTTTTCACCACCTGCTGTGTGAGTCCCATCCAACTACTCCATTCCTTGACTCATTGGTGTAGCAACCCCCTTCTCCCTTCCCCCCACACCCACCACACTGCTACACTGCAGTTAAGCTGTGAGGCTTGCTGCTAGCAGTACTCACTACTCAGCATACACACTCACATCATGATTACACAGCTGTGCCATGTCACAACTGAGGGCCTGAGCTGATGGGAGGAAGCCTCAGTTGTAGGGGCTGAGATGTAGTGGAACCTGGGAGGTTGAATCAGACCCCTGGACATGTAAGTTACACGTAGGAAGATTGCCCGAAGGCGTGACCACGACAACCAAAGTAAAAGTCAATAATCATTTATTAAACAAGCTCCATGTGTCACAGCAGTGGTAAAATAAATATTATAATCAACAGTAAGTATATCACAGTTCCTGGGTACTACGGGTTGGCAATGGCCACAGGGCTCTGGTAGAATTAGGTACAGTTCTTATTGTCCTTGAGATGGAAAGTCCTTACCAGGCCCGACTGTAGTAGTGAGAATAGCCCAGGAACACACCAGCTGATGTTCCTCGGAAAGCTGGTCCGCTGTTGATGAAGTAGCTGTTGTGGGTACTGGTTGGAACCAGTCAGGTGTTAACACGGAGTGGATGCTGGATGGTACCAGCCAAATGATCATATGAAGCTTGGGAGCGATGAAATACTGGTACCGGTGGTTTGTGGAAATCTGCAGGAAAAGCACCGGCACTTTAAGAGAAGCTGATCTCTGCTGGAAGCAGATGGATCTGTAGCTGGAAACTGGAGTAGTCACGGAGGACTGCAGAGTCGGGCTGCACCGCAGGTGGTAGGCTGGTGCGGGTCTCTTAGTGGAGGCTGGAGACAGGAGCTGGAAACCTGGAAAAACAACCACAGGAGAGAGAGACTGGAAACAAGGTTTGACAACCAAAGCACTGACGATTTCCTGGTTCAGGCACAGGATATTTATACCTGCAGCAAGGCAGGCATTGGCTAAACAATTATGCAGATTCCAGTAGAGCAGCGGATTGGTGGAAACTGAGGCATATGATAGAAACCAACATGGCTGCGCCCATGTTAGCACTTGGAGGGAAAGCTAGTTTGAGAAACCATGTGGAGATTCAGCAGTAATGGCGGCGCAGGCCGCGGAGGGCAGGAGACGCCACACTGACCACTTGCATACTGGAACCACATGGATGAAAGCGGAGGCCGCGGCAGGCATGGGACGCCACACTGATGAATCTGTATACTGGAAACACAGGAACGGCGGCAGAGGCCACGGAGGGCTGGAGACGCCATTCTAAGACTTAACATGAAGCCGCTTGTGACATCGCTTTAGAGTGACAGGAGGGAGATGTACAGTATGGACATCAGCAATGCAGGCGAGATCCGTCCCTGGAACGCTGAGCCAGCCTCAGGAGACATCTGAATGGTAAGTAATGACGTCCAGATACCCGGATTGTGACATGCCAGAGACACTGTCTCACTGACAACCAGGATGAGACACTCCCAGAAAGACATGTATGTATGAGTATGGAGAGAGTGGGCGCAGTGGGGCTGCATGACTGACAGCTGAGCCTGTCACGTCAGTGAGGTGGATGGGACATCCCATTCCCAGCTGGAACAGCACACTATATGTAAGAGCCGGAGCGGTGCAGGGCTACTGGCTGACAGCCTAGCATCTCGGTGCAGCGACAGAAGTCTGTAAATGATGGGAAATAACATCTGGCCCATGGTTACTGTGAGGAAATGAGAGGTCTGTGACAATATAGCTATGCCTCATTTCTCATGTCAGATATGTACTTTTTATCCCTATACATTCATCTGTTTCCTCATTCTCCATAACATGTCCATTACTGCTCACCCAATATTGTGTTTAAATCAACCTTAATATTAATATATGCAATTGTGTTACGTTATCTGTTACAACTTTAGATAATGTATTTGTTATGATTCCCGTACTCCAGACCAGAGGAGATCTTATGACAGAGGTCTGAGTACTGGAAAGATATGCTGGTTACGGGAGCAGGAGAGCCTAGTAACCCCTGGCGCCCTAACTCCGTTGTCTCGCCCGTGTTATCAGAAATCCCTTGCGAGACTATGGTTGCTTGAGCCCATGGCAGCCGCGTTCGAAGGGCGGATTATGTCTGCCCAACCCCGATGCCCCCTCAGGTCTTAATGGGAGACAAAGGGAAATCCGAGACAGGGTGATAACAAGGGGCCCTCTGACTAAGCAACCAGGCCAGGGGTTACAAGCTATCTAACTTAAACCAAAAGTATGTGCGGACAAACCGCCAGGGAAAAGGACAACCAAAGATCCACTGATCCGTTACTCCTATCCAGCACCGCTGGATACCAGAGTGGATTAGTGGGAGCGGAATCCTCCGCAAAAGCTCCGGAACACAATGAAACTAAATAATAAACAGTAAGCGGTCAAGCCGCAACACACGGCTACGCCGTGACTCACGAACACCACAGGATGTTAAAGGTGCTCGGTCGGACTCCAGGAATAGATGACAAATTCCAAGTACTGGATCACTGAGGACAGGAACAACCGGATTGAGCAGGACTGGAAACTCTCTGTAACTGACACAGCAAACAGGAAGCTATTACCGGCGTCTGTGAGAAGTCCTGAGAGTGCTTTTATTTGGGAACCCTCCAATCAGGATCCAGACAGGGTAATAATCATCATGCCGTGCAGCTGCATGCTGCACGGCCAGGATACAAATGAACTGATTAATTAGACCTAGCAACGGGGAACGCGGTCCGACAGTGGCGTCCCCGTTGCTATGGTCTGAGCGGCTCCGTGCGCCCGGCGTCTAGCGTTGCTAGGGAGCCGGCGGCTGTCTGCCTGCGGCGTCCCTAGTTGCTAGGCGCCGGGCCGCACTGACGGGCGGACCCTCGGCGCCTAACAGTACCCCCCCCTTGAGGAGGGGTCAAGGAACCCCTAAGGCCAGGATTCTGAGGAAATTCTCGAAAAAATGCCTTTTTAAGCCTTGGGGCATGGAGATCCTCATCCAGGACCCAAGACCTTTCTTCTGGACCATAACCTCTCCAATGTACCAAAAAATAAAGCCTTCCCCGGGACAACCTGGAATCGAGAACCTTCTCCACCAAGAACTCCTGCTGACCCTGTACATCTATTGGTGATTTCCCCTGAGAGATCTTGCGAGGAAATCTACTGGACGAAACATATGGTTTCAACAAGGAGCAATGGAAGGTATTTCCGATCCGTAAAGTTTTTGGTAAACGTAACCGGAAAGCAACTGGATTGACTTTCTTTATAATATGAAATGGTCCAATAAATTTAGGGCCCAATCTGGCTGAGGTTTGTCGAAGTTTAATGTTGCGAGTCGACAACCATACCCTATCTCCTACTTTAAAAGTGCACGGCCGCCGGAGCCTGTCAGAAATTTTTTTCTCCCGAAATGCCGCTTTTCTGAGAGCAAGGTGCACTTTTCTCCAAATGAGTCTGAGATGAGAGGTCAAGGTCAGCGAGGAGACAGAGGAATGTTGAAAAAAGGAATTAGCTCTGGGGTGAAAACCAAAAACTGTAAAAAATGGAGACACATTGGTGGAGGAATGACAGGCATTGTTGTAAGCAAACTCCACCAACGGAAGAAACTCAGACCAGTCATTTTGGAGTTTGGCCGAGTACAAACGCAAATATTGTTTTAATGATTGATTAACTCGCTCAGTCTGCCCGTTGGATTGGGGATGGTAGCCAGACGTTAAAGATAATTTCATCTTTAATGAGGCACAAAAAGACTTCCAAAATTGTGCAATGAATTGTGGACCCCGATCAGAAACAATATCAGTGGGTAACCCATGGAGTCTGAAAACATGGCGGAGGAACAAGACTGCCAATCCCTGGGCAGATGGCAATCGGGGAAGAGCAATAAAATGGGCCATTTTGCTAAAACGGTCCACTACCACCCATATGACTCGGCATCCGGCTGACAGAGGGAGGTCCACCACAAAATCCATGGAAATATGAGACCATGGCCTAAGAGGAACATTCAAGGGCATAAGTTGACCGATAGGCAAGGAACGGGGAACTTTATGCTGTGCACAGACCTGACATGAAAAAAAAAACTCCTTAATGTCTTTGGAAAGACCAGGCCACCATACTGAGCGGGAAACTAATTCCAAAGTCTTAGCGATCCCCGGATGCCCGGCAACCTTGCTATCATGAAACTCCGTCAAAACAGTTGCTCTCAAAAACTCAGGGACATAAAGACGACCAGCAGGAGTATTCCCAGGAGCTTGATGTTGAAGCTGCTTTAACTGGGTAAATAAATCTTGTGTGAGGCCTGCCCGAATGACTGAAGACGGAAGTATGGGAGTAACTGGACTGTTATCTTGAACTGGAAGAAAACTGCGTGACAGGGCATCTGCCTTGGTATTCTTGGAACCTGGCCTGAAGGTGATAATGAACTTGAAACGAGTAAAAAAATAAAGCCCAACGAGCTTGCCAGGCATTCAGCCGTTTAGCTGATTCAATGTATTGAAGATTTTTGTGATCAGTCAAAACAGAAATGGTATGAGTGGCTCCTTCAAGCCAATGCCTCCACTCCTCGAAAGCCCATTTAATAGCCAGTAATTCCCGGTTACCAACATCGTAGTTGGATTCAGCAGATGAGAATTTCCTGGACATAAAGGCACAAGGATGTAGTTCAAGAGAATGCGGATCCTTCTGAGATAGGATAGCCCCTACTCCAACCTCCGAGGCATCAACCTCAACAATGAAAGGCAATTCTGGGTTGGGATGTCTGAGGACTGGGGCTGAGACAAAGGCTTGTTTCAAGGCCTGAAAAGATAACTCAGCTTCACGTGACCAGTTGGTTGGATCTGCTCCCTTCTTAGTCAGTGCCACAATGGGAGCAACTAGGTCGGAGAAAGAGTGAATAAATCTTCTATAGTAATTCGCAAACCCTAAAAAGCGCTGAATTGCTTTTAAGTTGGTGGGTTGCGCCCAACTAAGGATGGCTTGGAGCTTCTTTGGTTCCATACAGAATCCCCGAGGGGAAATGATGTACCCTAAAAAGGATACCTCCGTGACATGAAATTCACACTTCTCCAGCTTGGCATATAGGTGATTTTCACGTAATTTTTTTAGAACCTGACGCACCTGGGTAACATGTTGTTCTATAGAGTCAGAATATATCAAGATATCGTCTAAGTAGACTACAACGAATCTTCCCAGAAATTCACGGAACACATCGTTAATGAGATCCTGGAAAACTGCCGGAGCGTTAGACAGGCCGAATGGCATAACCAGATACTCATAGTGACCCGACTGAGTACTGAATGCCGTTTTCCACTCATCCCCTGACTTGATTCGGATGAGGTTATATGCTCCTCTCAGGTCAATCTTAGAAAAAATCACAGCCGAACGTAGCTGATCAAAGAGGACAGAAATCAGCGGCAAAGGGTAAGTATTTTTTACTGAGATCTTATTCAAGGCTCTAAAGTCAATGCAAGGTCTGAGTGAACCATCCTTCTTCTCCACGAAGAAGAAGCCTGCACTTAAAGGGGATTTAGATGGCCTGATAAATCCTTTCCCTAGGCTTTCTTTAACATACTCATTCATGGCCACAGTTTCTGGTCCGGACAATGCATATAACCTTCCCTTAGGCAAAGTGGCACCAGGAATTAGCTCAATAGCACAATCATAAGGCCGATGGGGAGGCAGAATGTCCGCATTGCCTTTGGAAAATACATCAACAAAATCCTGGTATTCCACAGGAATGGGTGCGGGAATGACAGCAGCTATTCTGATGGGAAACGTAATACATTCCTTACTACAGATGGTACCCCATTGTGAGATCTCCCCCGACTGCCAATCAATGATGGGATTATGAAAGGCCAGCCAAGGGTGACCCAGAACCACTGGAACTGCTGGGCAATGGGTAAGGAAAAACTCAATCTTTTCAGAATGCAGAGCTCCTACCGAAAGTAGAACAGGGGGTGTACAGAGAGAAATAACCACATTGGACAAGGGACTCCCATCTAAACCATGCATGGTGATACACCTACCCAAGGCTAACTGAGGTATACCTAATGCCTTGGCCCATGTTAAGTCCATAAAGTTCCCTGCAGCTCCACTGTCCACAAAAGCCGAGACCGAGGAACAGAGGCTGCCAAAGGAAACTTTAGCTGGGACTAACAGTGAATTATTTGAGGAGATAAGCTGCAGACCAAAGTGAACCCCCTCACAAATCACTTGGTCGAGGCGTTTCCCGACTTGTTCGGACAATTACGGGCAAAATGTCCCTTACCTCCACAGTATAAACAAAGACCAGAATTTTGCCTTCTGGTTCTTTCTTCAGGAGACAGTTTGGAGAGGCCTATCTGCATGGGCTCCTCTATGTCCACAGGAATGGAAAAAACACAAGGAGTAGACCCGACAGATGCTCCTTTTTCAGCCCTCCGCTCTCTGAGACGACGATCAATCTTAATAGAGAGCTCCATGAGTTTATCGAGAGTCTCAGGAGCGGGATACTGAAGAAGACTGTCTTTTATAGACTCGGATAAGCCGAGGCGAAACTGACTGCGCAGGGCTGGGTCATTCCATCCACAGTCGTTCGACCAACGGCGAAACTCCGTACAATAAATCTCTGCGGGATTCCTACCCTGTCTGAGAGCACGCAACTGACTCTCGGCGGATGCCTCTCTATCAGGGTCGTCATACAATAGCCCTAAAGACCCCAGAAAGGCGTCTACAGACAATAATGCCGGATCGTCTGTTCTTAAACCAAAAGCCCAGGTCTGGGGATCCCCCTGAAGTAAAGAAATAATAATTCCAACCCGCTGAGATTCCGTACCTGAGGAGACTGGTCTTAAACGAAAATAAAGTTTACAAGACTCTTTAAAATTAAAAAACTGCTTCCTATCCCCAGAAAAACGGTCAGGCAAATGCATTTTTGGTTCAGGAATGACCCTCGGGGAAGTCCGTAACAGATCTTCCTGTGACCTCACCCGAAGGGACAGATCCTGAACCATCTGAGTAAGTTCCTGAATCTGGCTAACTAGAAGCTGGCCAGGATTTGGCCCAACACCGGTGGGATTCATGAGGCCGACAAATCTTCCAACTGAATAAGGGAAAAAATTAAATCCTGTTTAATTTTAAATTTTAGTCTGGCCGGTAATAATGTTATGATTCCCGTACTCCAGACCAGAGGAGATCTTATGGCAGAGGTCTGAGTACTGGAAAGATATGCTGGTTACGGGAGCAGGAAAGCCTAGTAACCCCTGGCGCCCTAACTCCGTTGTCTCGCCCGTGTTATCAGAAATCCCCTGCGAGACTATGGTTGCTTGAGCCCATGGCAGCCGCGTTCGAAGGGCGGATTATGTCTGCCCAACCCCGATGCCCCCTCAGGTCTTAATGGGAGACAAAGGGAAATCCGAGACAGGGTGATAACAAGGGGCCCTCTGACTAAGCAACCAGGCCAGGGGCTACAAGCTATCTAACTTAAACCAAAAGTATGTGCGGACAAACCGCCAGGGAAAAGGACAACCAAAGATCCACTGATCCGTTACTCCTATCCAGCACCGCTGGATACCAGAGTGGATTTGTGGGAGCGGAATCCTCCGCAAAAGCTCCGGAACACAATGAAACTAAATAATAAACAGTAAGCGGTCAAGCCGCAACACACGGCTACGCCGCGACTCACGAACACCACAGGATGTTAAAGGTGCTCGGTCGGACTCCAGGAATAGATGACAAATTCCAAGTACTAGATCACTGAGGACAGGAACAACCGGATTGAGCAGGACTGGAAACTCTCTGTAACTGACACAGCAAACAGGAAGCTATTACCGGCGTCTGTGAGAAGTCCTGAGAGTGCTTTTATTTGGGAACCCTCCAATCAGGATCCAGACAGGGTAATAATCATCATGCCGTGCAGCTGCATGCTGCACGGCCAGGATACAAATGAACTGATTAATTAGACCTAGCAACGGGGAACGCGGTCCGACAGTGGCGTCCCCGTTGCTATGGTCTGAGCGGCTCCGTGCGCCCGGCGTCTAGCGTTGCTAGGGAGCCGGCGGCTGTCTGCCTGCGGCGTCCCTAGTTGCTAGGCGCCGGGCCGCACTGACGGGCGGACCCTCGGCGCCTAACAGTATTCATGTTAGACCTGGTTTTCTATTGTTTACTACCACCACAGTGGACACTTAAACGGTGAGTCATATAAGGTACCATTGTCCCTTTTTGTTTACTCCCTATTGTCCAACAGTGAGCTGACCAGACATTGTGGCTCTCTGGCTGATGTAATCACCTTGGTTAGAATATGTATTGTATTCCAATGCTGTAAGATCCTTAGACAAATATGTCACACACACCCCTGCTATATGAAGCTACTAGTAGAGCTAACCAGAGTTGAAAGGAGAGATTCTATGCTCTCTGACTAAGAAGTGATGTTCTGTCAGGAGTTTGTGGTGGGAATTTTCATGTGGAATTGGATTACAGAGGTGTGCTGAGCTGTTTATAGCCCATTCTGTTCAATAAACCACCGTTGTTTTTTTATCTACCACTGTGCCTGAGTGATTTGGAACTCTGTATCATCACAGCTACTATCAATGGTGGGTAACTTCCTTGATGGTAAAACTAGGTATCATCAGGTAGACCATCAATGATTCCTGATCATCAATGGTTGATGGCCAATCCTAGACCGGACCCTGACAGACCACAGCCATCACCGGATCCACAATGTGTACCTGGAAGCTGCCACATCTGGCACTTTGACACCTGCCAGCAGATCTACCCTCAACAGCTTTCCACATCTAGGCTGGAACTCTGCAGGTTTCCTTCACCACCTGCTTGGATCTCCTTTTGCATCAGCATCCCGGCCAGCCTCAGACAGGTCAATGGAAGCAGCATTATGATAACTTTTGACTCTATTTGCTGCAGCTGCTGTATAGTTCCTGTGATTTCCTCCAGCTCATTAACCAGCTGCACCAGCTCCTCATTTCATGTAACTCTATCCCAGCTGCTGCAAGTTTTTTCTCCTGCAGGGTCCACAGGTTATCCACAGGATAACATTGGGATATGATGACGCGACAGTGGATTTGCACCAAACGGTCAAAGCTTTTGGCCTCCCAGCATGCAGTGGGCCCGTCCATATGTCCCCACCTCCTGGCTCAGGCAAATCAGTTTTTTGTTTGGTGTAGCAGGAGCCAGACCATGGTCAGAGAGCTGCTGGTTTTTAGCAGCCATAAGCTTTCTTATTTTATTTCTATAGTCTATTTTTCTTGAGTGATCTTTCTAAAAAGCGTCTTACACCTACCTTAGAAAGAGTCGCTCCAACAATTCCCCGCCGGGTCGTGACAACGCTTACCCATGAGTACAGTGCTGTTTTGGCAGGCGTCTGTGTTGGATATACTAGCAAGTCCAGCAGAAGTTATCAGGCTGTGGCTGGAGCATGGGGAGAAGGTAAGGCATCGGTTCTGCTTAGAGGGGGAACACGGACACAGCCGCACTGTTTTGGAGGAGACTACCAAACAGTCACTAATGCTGCTGCCACCTAGGGTGCACCAGCGCTAGGCCTTAGGGATCATAGGCTCCTGAGGTAGTATGGGATTGATGTCACCAGTGGGGAGTCAGATGCTCCCCTGTTCACCCCTCCCCCCGGTTCATGACCAGTTTCATCCGAGTCCGCCATGAACCATTTTCCCGATTTCGCCTGAGACGCTGTGTATCTAAAAAGACCCAGTCGTAACATAGGCGTCTGTGTTCACTGTAGGTTCACGAGGCGAGTGTGTACACTATTAGCGTCTGGATCCACTCAGCGTTTGCTAATGTATTGATCAGTCCTGGAAGCGGGATGAGTCTCCCTGTATCACATTCTACTGAGCACGGGTACTACAGCACTAAGTCTCTATCTACCTTTTGAGTATGAATAGTTGGATAAGTGCTGGATGCATACGAGTCTAATAATTATTACTGTTGTTTCTTTTGCTATGCGTCTGAATACGGTTAAACTCCTATATAAGGTAATAGTTACATAGTTACATAATTAGTGAGGTTGAAAAGAGGCAAAATGCTCGTCTGGTTCAACCTGTATTCTGTGATCAGCTGATCATATTATAATGTACCTGCTGATGTAATGGCTTAGTACCAATTGACAACAATGATTCTTACCACTCTCAGTTTAATGTCACTGTGTTAAATGCTATAACCCTGGATTCCCTTTCCAGTTAGAAATTTGTCTAATCGGTTTTTAAATACATTTACAGAGTCTGCCATTACTATCTTCTCTGGCAGGTAGTTCCAAATTTTTATTGCCCTTAACGTGAAGAACCCTTTCCTACATTGTATACGGAATTTTCTCTCCTCTAACCTCAGCAAGTGCCCACGTATCCTATACAAAGTTCTTTTAATAAACAAATCCGCTGCTAGCTCCTTGTGCTGACCCTTTACATATTTGTAGATATTAATGTCTCCTCTTAGTTGCCGCTTTTCTAGTGTATACATATTTTTCTTACGTCCTAGAGGATTCTGGGGTCCATTTTAGTACTATGAGGTATAGACGGGGGGTGTGGTTCGTTTTATCGGCATCCGTTTGTGCGACAATGTTTTGAACGACCACGATAGTTCGAACAACACAACTCATCGACTGTCTGTATATCGGCAGTATCTTTAGTTCGACATGTATTTGATCGACCATAACAAATGATCGACAGCTACTTTATCGAATAGTTTACTTAGACATGGATTAAGATCGACAGTAACTAGTTCGACATTAAATAGGCCGACTGCCATTAAATCGAACATCTTTTAGTTCGAAATGTGTTAGACCGACCACTCATTTGGTAGACAAAACTTAGATCGACACTTAAAAGGTTCGAAAGGTAATAGGTCGACATACACAAGATCGACATAACTAAGGGCGACAAAACTTAGATCGACACTTAAAAGGTTCGAAAGGTAATAGGTCGACATACACAAGATCGACATAACTAAGTGCGACAAAACTTAGATCGACACTTAAATTGCACGACATGTAATAGGTCGACATACACAAGATCGACAAAAGTAAAATCGACACTAATTACTTTGACAGATAACATATCTAAGATATCTACATGTAAATATAGGCCAATATAGTTTCAGTGCATGCTGGGATGTGTAGTTTCTCCACACCTGGAGTGCCACAGTTTGGACATGCCTGACATACACAATACACATCTGCAACGCTGACACCCTCCCCCCCCCCCCGCTATTCCCCACGATACCCGTCCAAAGTTAGACGCCGCCTCCATCCCCCCTAGTCACCCCGCTGCCCGTCTACATTTACACGCCTAGCTAGACACCCCACTACATTACGCGCCCCATGTTTCACCGTGGCACTACAAGTAACACAACGCCCTGGCACTGCTCCCCGCTCTGGTAGCACAGTCACACCCTTTAAGAAACACCCCACTCATGTCTGCCAGCACACCTGGGCACCCGGCTGCACATCTGCAACGCTGACACCCTCCCCCCCCGCTATTCCCCACGATACCCGTCCAAAGTTAGACGCCGCCTCCATCCCCCCTAGTCACCCCGCTGCCCGTCCACATTTACACGCCTAGCTAGACACCCCACTACATTACGCGCCCCATGTTTCACCGTGGCACTACAAGTAACACAACGCCCTGGCACTGCTCCCCGCTCTGGTAGCACAGTCACACCCTTTAAGAAACACCCCACTCATGTCTGCCAGCACACCTGGGCACCCGGCTGCACATCTGCAACGCTGACACCCTCCCCCCCCCCCCGCTATTCCCCACGATACCCGTCCAAAGTTAGACGCCGCCTCCATCCCCCCTAGTCACCCCGCTGCCCGTCTACATTTACACGCCTAGCTAGACACCCCACTACATTACGCGCCCCATGTTTCACCGTGGCACTACAAGTAACACAACGCCCTGGCACTGCTCCCCGCTCTGGTAGCACAGTCACACCCTTTAAGAAACACCCCACTCATGTCTGCCAGCACACCTGGGCACCCGGCTGCACATCTGCAACGCTGACACCCTCCCCCCCCCCCGCTATTCCCCACGATACCCGTCCAAAGTTAGACGCCGCCTCCATCCCCCCTAGTCACCCCGCTGCCCGTCCACATTTACACGCCTAGCTAGACACCCCACTACATTACGCGCCCCATGTTTCACCGTGGCACTACAAGTAACACAACGCCCTGGCACTGCTCCCCGCTCTGGTAGCACAGTCACACCCTTTAAGAAACACCCCACTCATGTCTGCCAGCACACCTGGGCACCCGGCTGCACATCTGCAACGCTGACACCCTCCCCCCCCCCCCGCTATTCCCCACGATACCCGTCCAAAGTTAGACGCCGCCTCCATCCCCCCTAGTCACCCCGCTGCCCGTCTACATTTACACGCCTAGCTAGACACCCCACTACATTACGCGCCCCATGTTTCACCGTGGCACTACAAGTAACACAACGCCCTGGCACTGCTCCCCGCTCTGGTAGCACAGTCACACCCTTTAAGAAACACCCCACTCATGTCTGCCAGCACACCTGGGCACCCGGCTGCACATCTGCAACGCTGACACCCTCCCCCCCCCCCCGCTATTCCCCACGATACCCGTCCAAAGTTAGACGCCGCCTCCATCCCCCCTAGTCACCCCGCTGCCCGTCTACATTTACACGCCTAGCTAGACACCCCACTACATTACGCGCCCCATGTTTCACCGTGGCACTACAAGTAACACAACGCCCTGGCACTGCTCCCCGCTCTGGTAGCACAGTCACACCCTTTAAGAAACACCCCACTCATGTCTGCCAGCACACCTGGGCACCCGGCTGCACATCTGCAACGCTGACACCCTCTCCCCCCCCCCCCCCCCGCTATTCCCCACGATACCCGTCCAAAGTTAGACGCCGCCTCCATCCCCCCAAGTCACCCAGCGGCCCGTCTACATTTACACGCCTAGCTAGACACCCCACTACATTACGCGCCCCATGTTTCACCGTGGCACTACAAGTAACACAACGCCCTGGCACTGCTCCCCGCTCTGGTAGCACAGTCACACCCTTTAAGAAACACCCCACTCATGTCTGCCAGCACACCTGGGCACCCGGCTGCACATCTGCAACGCTGACACCCTCCCCCCCCCCGCTATTCCCCACGATACCCGTCCAAAGTTAGACGCCGCCTCCATCCCCCCTAGTCACCCCGCTGCCCGTCTACATTTACACGCCTAGCTAGACACCCCACTACATTACGCGCCCCATGTTTCACCGTGGCACTACAAGTAACACAACGCCCTGGCACTGCTCCCCGCTCTGGTAGCACAGTCACACCCTTTAAGAAACACCCCACTCATGTCTGCCAGCACACCTGGGCACCCGGCTGCACATCTGCAACGCTGACACCCTCCCCCCCCCCCCCCGCTATTCCCCACGATACCCGTCCAAAGTTAGACGCCGCCTACATCCCCCCTAGTCACCCCGCTGCCCGTCTACATTTACACGCCTAGCTAGACACCCCACTACATTACGCGCCCCATGTTTCACCGTGGCACTACAAGTAACACAACGCCCTGGCACTGCTCCCCGCTCTGGTAGCACAGTCACACCCTTTAAGAAACACCCCACTCATGTCTGCCAGCACACCTGGGCACCCGGCTGCACATCTGCAACGCTGACACCCCCCCCCCCCCGCTATTCCCCACGATACCCGTCCAAAGTTAGACGCCGCCTCAATCCCCCCTAGTCACCCCGCTGCCCGTCTACATTTACACGCCTAGCTAGACACCCCACTACATTACGCGCCCCATGTTTCACCGTGGCACTACAAGTAACACAACGCCCTGGCACTGCTCCCCGCTCTGGTAGCACAGTCACACCCTTTAAGAAACACCCCACTCATGTCTGCCAGCACACCTGGGCACCCGGCTGCACATCTGCAACGCTGACACCCTCCCCCCCCCCGCTATTCCCCACGATACCCGTCCAAAGTTAGACGCCGCCTCCATCCCCCCTAGTCACCCCGCTGCCCGTCTACATTTACACGCCTAGCTAGACACCCCACTACATTACGCGCCCCATGTTTCACCGTGGCACTACAAGTAACACAACGCCCTGGCACTGCTCCCCGCTCTGGTAGCACAGTCACACCCTTTAAGAAACACCCCACTCATGTCTGCCAGCACACCTGGGCACCCGGCTGCACATCTGCAACGCTGACACCCCCCCCCCCGCTATTCCCCACGATACCCGTCCAAAGTTAGACGCCGCCTCCATCCCCCCTAGTCACCCCGCTGCCCGTCCACATTTACACGCCTAGCTAGACACCCCACTACATTACGCGCCCCATGTTTCACCGTGGCACTACAAGTAACACAACGCCCTGGCACTGCTCCCCGCTCTGGTAGCACAGTCACACCCTTTAAGAAACACCCCACTCATGTCTGCCAGCACACCTGGGCACCCGGCTGCACATCTGCAACGCTGACACCCTCCCCCCCCCCCCGCTATTCCCCACGATACCCGTCCAAAGTTAGACGCCGCCTCCATCCCCCCTAGTCACCCCGCTGCCCGTCTACATTTACACGCCTAGCTAGACACCCCACTACATTACGCGCCCCATGTTTCACCGTGGCACTACAAGTAACACAACGCCCTGGCACTGCTCCCCGCTCTGGTAGCACAGTCACACCCTTTAAGAAACACCCCACTCATGTCTGCCAGCACACCTGGGCACCCGGCTGCACATCTGCAACGCTGACACCCTCCCCCCCCCCCCCCGCTATTCCCCACGATACCCGTCCAAAGTTAGACGCCGCCTCCATCCCCCCTAGTCACCCCGCTGCCCGTCTACATTTACACGCCTAGCTAGACACCCCACTACATTACGCGCCCCATGTTTCACCGTGGCACTACAAGTAACACAACGCCCTGGCACTGCTCCCCGCTCTGGTAGCACAGTCACACCCTTTAAGAAACACCCCACTCATGTCTGCCAGCACACCTGGGCACCCGGCTGCACATCTGCAACGCTGACACCCTCCCCCCCCCCCGCTATTCCCCACGATACCCGTCCAAAGTTAGACGCCGCCTCCATCCCCCCTAGTCACCCCGCTGCCCGTCTACATTTACACGCCTAGCTAGACACCCCACTACATTACGCGCCCCATGTTTCACCGTGGCACTACAAGTAACACAACGCCCTGGCACTGCTCCCCGCTCTGGTAGCACAGTCACACCCTTTAAGAAACACCCCACTCATGTCTGCCAGCACACCTGGGCACCCGGCTGCACATCTGCAACGCTGACACCCTCTCCCCCCCCCCCCGCTATTCCCCACGATACCCGTCCAAAGTTAGACGCCGCCTCCATCCCCCCAAGTCACCCAGCGGCCCGTCTACATTTACACGCCTAGCTAGACACCCCACTACATTACGCGCCCCATGTTTCACCGTGGCACTACAAGTAACACAACGCCCTGGCACTGCTCCCCGCTCTGGTAGCACAGTCACACCCTTTAAGAAACACCCCACTCATGTCTGCCAGCACACCTGGGCACCCGGCTGCACATCTGCAACGCTGACACCCTCCCCCCCCCCCGCTATTCCCCACGATACCCGTCCAAAGTTAGACGCCGCCTCCATCCCCCCTAGTCACCCCGCTGCCCGTCTACATTTACACGCCTAGCTAGACACCCCACTACATTACGCGCCCCATGTTTCACCGTGGCACTACAAGTAACACAACGCCCTGGCACTGCTCCCCGCTCTGGTAGCACAGTCACACCCTTTAAGAAACACCCCACTCATGTCTGCCAGCACACCTGGGCACCCGGCTGCACATCTGCAACGCTGACACCCTCCCCCCCCCCGCTATTCCCCACGATACCCGTCCAAAGTTAGACGCCGCCTACATCCCCCCTAGTCACCCCGCTGCCCGTCTACATTTACACGCCTAGCTAGACACCCCACTACATTACGCGCCCCATGTTTCACCGTGGCACTACAAGTAACACAACGCCCTGGCACTGCTCCCCGCTCTGGTAGCACAGTCACACCCTTTAAGAAACACCCCACTCATGTCTGCCAGCACACCTGGGCACCCGGCTGCACATCTGCAACGCTGACACCCCCCCCCCCCCGCTATTCCCCACGATACCCGTCCAAAGTTAGACGCCGCCTCCATCCCCCCTAGTCACCCCGCTGCCCGTCTACATTTACACGCCTAGCTAGACACCCCACTACATTACGCGCCCCATGTTTCACCGTGGCACTACAAGTAACACAACGCCCTGGCACTGCTCCCCGCTCTGGTAGCACAGTCACACCCTTTAAGAAACACCCCACTCATGTCTGCCAGCACACCTGGGCACCCGGCTGCACATCTGCAACGCTGACACCCTCCCCCCCCCCCCCCGCTATTCCCCACGATACCCGTCCAAAGTTAGACGCCGCCTCCATCCCCCCAAGTCACCCAGCGGCCCGTCTACATTTACACGCCTAGCTAGACACCCCACTACATTACGCGCCCCATGTTTCACCGTGGCACAACGCCCTGGCACTGCTCCCCGCTCTGGTAGCACAGTCACACCCTTTAAGAAACACCCCACTCATGTCTGCCAGCACACCTGGGCACCCGGCTGCACATCTGCAACGCTGACACCCTCCCCCCCCCCCGCTATTCCCCACGATACCCGTCCAAAGTTAGACGCCGCCTCCATCCCCCCTAGTCACCCCGCTGCCCGTCTACATTTACACGCCTAGCTAGACACCCCACTACATTACGCGCCCCATGTTTCACCGTGGCACTACAAGTAACACAACGCCCTGGCACTGCTCCCCGCTCTGGTAGCACAGTCACACCCTTTAAGAAACACCCCACTCATGTCTGCCAGCACACCTGGGCACCCGGCTGCACATCTGCAACGCTGACACCCTCTCCCCCCCCCCCGCTATTCCCCACGATACCCGTCCAAAGTTAGACGCCGCCTCCATCCCCCCAAGTCACCCAGCGGCCTGTCTACATTTACACGCCTAGCTAGACACCCCACTACATTACGCGCCCCATGTTTCACCGTGGCACTACAAGTAACACAACGCCTCCCTCCAACTGTCCCCCGAACACCAGCTATCACCAGCCATGTACCCCAAGACGCACACCGCTCTCTCTAGCCATCTACCCCTCTCCCACCATAAGCTCCCCCACAGCCGTGTACTGCCCCTATACGCCCCAGCACACCGGAACGTCACCCCGTTCTCGTGCTGAGGTGCAGCCAGCATTCCCCATTGCACTATATGTGCCAAAATTACACCAACACTCCAGCTACATAATCCCCGTCGATAAGTACTGCAAGCTCCATAATGGCAGAGTTTGCTTAAATTAACCGTTCACGGACAACGTTCCAAGATACATTCCGGTTACTGTTTTGTTTTTTTAAATTTGATTTAAATAATGCTATCACTGATGACACCAATCAAAACATAACATGTCCGTTCGCGCTGAAATCCAACCAATAAAATATACTCCTACATAAGACAAATCAACAGTTCAGTATAACCTGACGTATAGTGGTGCCACTAAATTAGCCAATAATACTACATGATTCCTATTTGAAGGAGGAGCGATGTTCCCGCACTTTTACACAGAATATAAACTCTGTCCCTCCCTTGCATAGGCGCCATTTGCTTGAGACTGCTAACTGGCTGTATACGGTCTGTTAGCGTCTTGTGATTGGCTTCTAGCGATTCTGATTTACATATCAGAGCTTTTCTGGAGAAGTGACCGTTACAAGAATTCTTCATACGAAGAGGAGAAGACCAATCCAGTTTTTTTTTCTCATCTTAATAGGTAAGCGCTGAGCTAAATGTACTCTGTCTTTCTATTACACTATCATGCTAAATAAACTGTCCCATGTTTCTTATTATCTCTTCCAACTGCTATCCCTGCCACTGCTGATTGGCATTATTTGTATATCTGTTACTGCAGTGTGTGAGATGTCGGTATCTGGCACTGCTTTCTGGCATAATGTGTGTATTTTTCACCGTTTGTTTGCCAAATGTGTATATCTGTCACTGCTTGGGTTCATTATTTGTGTATATGTCACAGCTGTTTGGCATAATTTATGTATTTGGCACTGCTGGGTGGCATAATTTATGTATTTGGCACTGCTGGGTGGCATAATTTTGGTATCTGGCCCTGCTGGATGGCATAATTTCTGTATTTGGCACTGCTGGGTGGCATAATTTGGGTATCTGGCACTGCTGGGTGGCATAATTTGGGTATCTGGCACTGCTGGGTGGCATAATTTCTGTATTTGACACTGCTGGGTGGCATAATTTCTGTATTTGGCACTGCTGGGTGGCATAATTTGGGTATCTGCCACTGCTGGGTGGCATAATTTGGGTATCTGGCACTGCTGGGTGGCATAATTTCTGTATTTGGCACTGCTGGGTGGCATAATTTGAGTATCTGGCACTGCTGGGTGGCATAATTTCTGTATTTGGCACTGCTGGGTGGCATAATTTGAGTATCTGGCACTGCTGGGTGGCATAATTTCTGTATTTGGCACTGCTGGGTGGCATAATTTCTATATTTGGCACTGCTGGGTTGCATAATTTGGGTATCTGGCACTGCTGGGTGGCATAATTTCTGTATTTGGCACTGCTGGGTGGCATAATTTGAGTATCTGGCACTGCTGGGTGGCATAATTTCTGTATTTGGCACTGCTGGGTGGCATATTTTGGGTATCTGGCACTGCTGGGTGGCATAATTTCTATATTTGGCACTGCTGGGTGGCATAATTTGGGTATCTGGCACTGCTGGGTGGCATAATTTATGTATTTGGCACTGCTGGGTGGCATATTTTGGGTATCTGGCACTGCTGGGTGGCATAATTTCTATATTTGGCACTGCTGGGTTGCATAGTTTATGTATTTGGCACTGCTGGGTGGCATAATTTCTGTATTTGGCACTGCTGGATGGCATAATTTGTGTATCTGGCACTGCTGGGTGGCATAATTTGGGTATCTGGCACTGCTGGGTGGCATAATTTGGGTATCTGGCACTGCTGGGTGGCATAATTTCTGTATTTGGCACTGCTGGGTGGCATAATTTGAGTATCTGGCACTGCTGGGTGGCATAATTTCTGTATTTGGCACTGCTGGGTGGCATAATTTCTATATTTGGCACTGCTGGGTGGCATAATTTGGGTATCTGGCACTGCTGGGTGGCATAATTTCTATATTTGGCACTGCTGGGTTGCATAGTTTATGTATTTGGCACTGCTGGGTGGCATAATTCCTGTATTTGGCACTGCTGGATGGCATAATTTGGGTATCTGGCACTGCTGGGTGGCATAATTTCTATATTTGGCACTGCTGGGTTGCATAGTTTATGTATTTGGCACTGCTGGGTGGCATAATTTCTGTATTTGGCACTGCTGGATGGCATAATTTGGGTATCTGGCACTGCTGGGTGGCATAATTTGGGTATCTGGCACTGCTGGATGGCATAATTTGGGTATCTGGCACTGCTGGGTGGCATAATTTCTGTATTTGGCACTGCTGGGTGGCATAATTTGAGTATCTGGCACTGCTGGGTGGCATAATTTCTGTATTTGGCACTGCTGGGTGGCATAATTTGAGTATCTGGCACTGCTGGGTGGCATAATTTCTGTATTTGGCACTGCTGGGTGGCATAATTTCTATATTTGGCATTGCTGGGTGGCATAATTTGGGTATCTGGCACTGCTGGGTGGCATAATTTATGTATTTGGCACTGCTGGGTGGCATATTTTGGGTATCTGGCACTGCTGGGTGGCATAATTTCTATATTTGGCACTGCTGGGTTGCATAGTTTATGTATTTGGCACTGCTGGGTGGCATAATTTCTGTATTTGGCACTGCTGGATGGCATAATTTGGGTATCTGGCACTGCTGGGTGGCATAATTTGGGTATCTGGCACTGCTGGGTGGCATAATTTGGGTATCTGGCACTGCTGGGTGGCATAATTTCTGTATTTGGCACTGCTGGGTGGCATAATTTGAGTATCTGGCACTGCTGGGTGGCATAATTTATGTATTTGGCACTGCTGGGTGGCATAATTTGAGTATCTGGCACTGCTGGGTGGCATAATTTCTGTATTTGGCACTGCTGGGGTTCATTACTTGTGTATATTTGTAACAGCTGGTTGGCAAAATTTGGGTATGTTGCACTGCTAGTATACTAATTATTATTATTATTATTATTATTATTATTAATATTAGTATGATTTTATTTTTTTTTTAAGTTTTTTTTCCAGAGATGTCCGAGGAAGAAGCAAGGAGGCTTTCTCTATCCGCACAGGAAGAAGAATCCTCGGAAAGACAGCAACAAACATCACCAACCGACCATGGCAGAGTTTCGCATGAAGAAGCGGACTCGGGAGAAGAATCCAGCAGCAGGGTACCCAACTTCACAGATGAAGAAACGGACACCCTAATCAATCAAGTTGTTCATCACTCCTTTCAACTTTTCGGATCGCCGGCAAGAAATGTTCATCACCGATTCAAGGGAACGACGTGGAATGAAATCTCTGAATCAGTTTCTTTGGGAGGTGGGTTCAAGCGAAGCAACGAAAGTTGCAAGAAAAGGTTACGCGACTGTAGAAGATCCGTCAATCTCAAGATCCAAAAAGGGCAAAAATTACACAAGGATTGGGAAAAGAAGATGGAGAACTACTTCGTACTTGTGCAGGAAGAAATGGCAGGAACCAGTGCCGAAGGTATTATTTTTAAAAATTCTATAAAATTAATTTTTTAATATTCTTTTTAAAAAACTAATTATTTCAACAAAAATTTAAATTTCGTATTTCTTTCAAAAGGAGCCACAAAATATTCTACGCCAACAAAACATAGCACGCCACAAATGGAAACAACGCCAAAGAAGAAAACAAAATCGCAGAAAGGTTAGGGACATATCGTATTTTCATATATATATATATATATATATATATATATTCAAAAAATATTTTGTATGGAAACAAAACTAATAACTACAGTATGTTCTTTATATAAATATTACAGATTCCACAGTTAAGGCAAA
This sequence comes from Pseudophryne corroboree, assembly GCF_028390025.1. Classification (NCBI taxonomy): domain Eukaryota; kingdom Metazoa; phylum Chordata; class Amphibia; order Anura; family Myobatrachidae; genus Pseudophryne; species Pseudophryne corroboree. Next base: position 130,252 of record NW_026967575.1, on the reverse strand, counting down.
GAGAAGACTTTCTTTTGGATATCCGACAACTGGAGGAGGTGCTGAGGATACCGGTAAGGCATAGTTTTTGTACATGAAATTATAAATTTTGGTACATGTATATCTATCAATGGGTATATACCTCTAGCTTGTACTGTTTGCGTATCTTTAGCTGTCTGTATTTCTGGCACTGCATATTTTTGGGTTATAATTATTGTATATATCTATATTGACATTTTAGAAACCCAGATACAGCATACAATATTGCCGATTGATTCAACACTGCAAGCAGCGACACTTCAAGCAGAATCAGCCCAGATGCACCCACCCACGGTGCAGGAAGAAACATCATCCCAACAGCCACTTCCAGAAGAAAATTCATCACAGGGGCACCCACAGACACTGCCAGAAGAGTCCTTTTCACAGAGCTACCCTGCAATTGGAGACCATAATCTTGTTGAAAGAACAGAGCAAATTCCGGACATGGAAACTTCAGGCAGTGTACCAGAAGTCCTTGAATCAAAAACACCGGAAACTACGCCACGAGGTAGCAATTTTATATTTATTTACAATTTAGGAGTGTTTAATTGTGTTCAACTGTAATTTGTTAAACTAAATTATTTACTTGTATTACAGAGTCATCACTCAATCTAATACTGGAAGCTTTAAAGAACATGGACCAATGTAGAGCTGAAGAAAGCCAAAGGATTAATAATCGTTTGGACAACATGGAACAGAACATCGACCATATCAAGACAGCTGTTGTTCAACAAAATGACGCAATGATATCGCTGGCCCGATACTACGATCAACTTGTGTCAGCACATATGTCGGTGGTTGGACATTGCAAGAGCATGGAGCAGAAGATTGAACAGATCAGCACCCAACAAAATGAACAGCGGGATGGAGAATCGCATCAGGAACAACTCTGTCGACAACACAATGATTCTCTGGAACATATTTCATTGCAATGCCAACAGATTGGAACAGGCCTTCAAAGCATGCTACTGTGGCAACAACAGTGCAACCTAAACACAAGCATGATTTCAACAAGCCTGCAGCTGATGACAGACGAAGGAAGAAGATTGCACAGCGCACAACCACAGCAGGCAGAACGAAGTTCGGAAGTCACAACACCATCAAACAGAACATCAATTGATCAAGAAATGTATGCTCAAGAAGAGAGAGGAGATCTGGCTTACCAAAGAGCATTGTCAGTTTTGAGACTGCAGCGTCAAAGGTCAGAAGAATTGGAGCAGTCCATAATACAGCAAGAGATGTGGAACAGAGCACAGCAGGAGATGTTGGAACAAGCACAGACGGTTATGTGGAACAGAGCACAGGAGGAGCATGCCCGAGCCCAGGAGGAACATGCCCGAGCCCAGGAGGAGCATGCCCGAGCCCAGGATGAGCATGCCACAGCACCGGAGGAGCATGCCACAGCCCCGGAGGAGCCGTCAGGAGCCCAGGAGGAGCCGTCCACAACAGCAAACTAGCCGGACACAGGGACCAGTCCGCTAATCAAGCACAGAGGCTGGCATAGAGCTTGGCGGAGGACTTGCCAAGGGTAAGTCATCTAGCTTTTTCCTCTTTCTTTTCCCCAACAAGCTAGGTATTTGTCCATAGCGGTGTGCTAAATTAGGGAAAGGAGATCAGCAATGGTGTCAGGGACAGTTAGTGACAAGCAAAGGTAGTTTTTTTTATAAACTGACTGTGTCTTTTTTTCTTTACAGCATACCGACAACTGGCAAGACCTAATCGGAGAAGGGTCCAGTCCGCTAATCAAGCACAGAGGCTGGCATAGAGCTTGGCGGAGGACTTGCCAAGGGTAAGTCATCTAGCTTTTTCCTCTTTCTTTTCCCCAACAAGCTAGGTATTTGTCCGTAGCGGTGTGCTAAGTTAGGGAAAGGAGATCAGCAATGGTGTCAGGGACAGTTAGTGACAAGCAAAGGTAGTTTTTTTTTATAAACTGACTGTGTCTTTTTTTCTTTACAGCATACCGACAACTGGCAAGACCTAATCGGAGAAGGGTCCAGTCCGCTAATCAAGCACAGAGGCTGGCATAGAGCTTGGCGGAGGACTTGCCAAGGGTAAGTCATCTAGCTTTTTCCTCTTTCTTTTCCCCAACAAGTTAGGTATTTGTCCGTAGCGGTGTGCTAAGTTTGGGAAAGGAGATCAGCAATGGTGTCAGGGACAGTTAGTGACAAGCAAAGGTAGTTTTTTTTATAAACTGACTGTGTCTTTTTTTCTTTACAGCATACCGACAACTGGCAAGACCTAACCGGAGAAGGGTCCAGTCCGCTAATCAAGCACAGAGGCTGGCATAGAGCTTGGCGGAGGACTTGCCAAGGGTAAGTCATCTAGCTTTTTCCTCTTTCTTTTCCCCAACAAGTTAGGTATTTGTCCGTAGCGGTGTGCTAAGTTTGGGAAAGGAGATCAGCAATGGTGTCAGGGACAGTTAGTGACAAGCAAAGGTAGTTTTTTTTATAAACTGACTGTGTCTTTTTTTCTTTACAGCATACCGACAACTGGCAAGACCTAATCGGAGAAGGGTCCAGTCCGAGAAGACAACAGAATAATGATGCAGGCATAGAGCTACCAAGGTATGCTGCATCGTATAAGTCTGATTTTTCTTAAGTCACAGAAGATAATGGATACACATTAGTTTTACGGGGTATGGACCAGTTCTATATTTGCCTTGTGCACTTTAGTAAATAGTGTATGGTGGATGCCTGTTGTATTCCCATACTAACAGACGCAATTTTATTTATTTGACCGTAGGAGCCGGGCACACTTGTGCAAGATTGTTAATTATCTGCTTTTGTTTTTCACATTTTTCATGCAGGACTGGTTGACACAAGCCTGCATGCTTAGTGGGACTTAGGGTTGTGTGGAACAGGCCAACCTCATATGGGCTTACTGGTACTGTTCCACGCTGATAGGTGACTGATCTCGCAAGCGCAATGTTATTTTGGCAGATTACACTAACAGGCATCACAGGGAAGCGCATCTCCTGAACTAAATTTGGCTCCACAGCGGTACCAATACTTCTTAGTAAGGATGGGGGGGGGGAGCATTGTAGAATAGAAATAAAAATATAATTAACTTGATTTAGCAACCCTGCTGATTTGTAATTTTTAAAAAGTTGGTGTTGCGGTATCCATGTTCTGTGGTTCCATGTTGGCTCTGTGATAAATTGTGTTTTTCAATTTTCATGTGTGTGCGTGTGTCCCTTCACATTACAATGTCATGTTCATGTGTTTGATGCACAGCAGAGTGTCTATATTCCTCGGGTTAATATAGTAAATGTAACAAAACTATTAGACATTCTCAGGCGAGAGGGACTAATCAAAAAGATGCCATTAAAGGGATCATATCAAATATTTATATCAAATTTTAGCATACTGAGAAAGAGATGAAAAAGTTAACTCAGTCTATGGGTGACATGATGAATAGAGATTAAGTGACAATACCAGAGCCAGAGTCAGAGACCCTTACCATTAGTCCAACAATGCGTACTGTGGCATATATGATGCAAGCTGACAATGATGATGAAGTGTCTTACGCAGAGTATGGTAATGTTTTTGGTGGGGGTCTGTATCTTTATTACAAGGGCTAAAATCTGTGATCTAAACAATAAGCAACATTATACAAATTACTGAAAAAATATGGAGGACATGGAGTCTTATTTCAATTTAATAAAAAAATCATGTTTACTATTACAGCATCAAAATGGTCAAATGCTGTATTTGCAGAAAACTAAGTTGTGAAAAGTTGAGGTATGAGGGGACATGGTTATACATTGATATGGCTGTATTGAAAAATAACTCTAAATTTACTATTTTAATCTCCTTTTGCAGAACGTCCATGATGGAAGAACCGAAGAATTTGGAACTAAAAGATCATTGCGGCACAGAAGCCTTCTACAGTCAAAACCAAAAACATCAACCCTAAAGTCATTGTTCCAGGCATCAAATAAAGAAGCGGAAAAATGGGGGCATAGCTAAACTAGGACTTCAAAAACTGTAATCCAATGCTCGCATGATCACCAGCATTGATTGTTGGAACTGTTTTAAAAAAAATTGAGAGTATTAACCACAAAAATCCATTATGTATGCAGCAGTGAGGCTATATGAACACGCTAGATGCTCATAGCATGCAGATGCACTCTGTTAGTGGCTCATTCGGTTACCTGTATTCCTCAGGATTCAAAATAAAGTACTTTATCTTGCATCCTAGAGGAAACTGGGGTAAACATTAGTACCATGGACAATAGACAGGTCCACTAGGAGCCATGTGCTTTTTAGTAGTGTTGACTAGCTAATCCCTCTATGTCGCTCCTAGTAGACTGTTTAGAAAATCTGCCTGGAGGAGAAATTCACAAGTGTGAGAGCTCCTGAGGATTTTAGCAGATTTTTATTAGTTTAAGGTTAGTATTTGACCGGAGAATGGGTTGGACCAGTATGCCTGCTTCGTTGGACTTGACACAAGGAGCACATGATGGAGTTATTCACAAGAACAAACAACACCCCTAACAGAGCATGAAGATATGAAGAGTGGTGAGTACAGTTCCGGCGTAACAATTAGCTTGTAGACTATGTATATGGCGGCACAAGGATACCATCTACAGACTACCACAGACAATAGACTGCGGAAGCAGACTACAGGAGAAACGTGTACATCCTGCCCTTCACAGGTGAGTCCATGTTTTTGGTTGAAAGCGATAAGTGAGTAACTAAGGCAATGGTGGGTAAGTATACATATCTTCCTTCCACAGCTATACTGGCTACGAAATCGTATACTGCCCCTATATTGCATTCATTTTGGATGAATAAATAATAAAAGAAAAACACTGCATCCTCTATTACCTTGAGAGGGGAGTATATGAAAAATGCTGCGACTGGTTTTCAGGAACAAAACTCAAAATCTGCTTACTCAAAGCCTTCAGACTACCGGTGGACCCAACTGCCTGAGCAATAGGCAGGTGGGACCACGTTTTTAATTTTACGGATAACATATGGCCGACATCTGTCCTACATCCATTGGTAAAAGATCGTACTGCACAGGGGTAGAAGGACAGTTCTTTCAATGATTCTTACCTCACTTAGTTTTCAAAACAGGCTTACCACCTTCTAAAAATTAAAATTTGGATTCAAAATAAATCAATTCCAAAGCTGGTACTGAGCCCGTTCATTGTACCATTTCCACCTCAGATAAAAAACATGGGTTGATACCCATTTGTGGGAATGAAAAAATAATGTTTGGTAAGGGGATTTTGGAAAATATAAGACAATGACCACATACACACTATATAATTTACTGTTAATAAAGGGATAATATCTTAAGAAATAGAGTTAAACATTTCTAAGCATTGTTTGATTTTAGGTACTATCAAGAAACAACGTGTATAGAATTAAGTTTCTCTTTACAGTTAATCTGAATAGAATAAAGATTTTTTTAATGTGACAGACTGCACTTGCTATATTTTTTGATATGTTAAATATTTGTATAACTTTATATTGTGTTATTCCCAAGTGGTTGTTGTTATAATTTAAATACATTTTTGGTAAGTTTGTTTAACTTTCTGTTATGTCTTAATAAAAAATTGTTGTAGAACTTTAAATAAATTGTTTAAATGTTTGTATAACTTAATGTTATGTGTTATTACAAAGTGGTTGTAGTTTTATTTGTTGTACTTTAAATACATTTTTTGGAATATTTCAATTTGTGTATCTAATATTGTCATATAATACACATTTAATTAACATGACTGACAATCTTAACACATCTTGAATTTGGGAATATATAAGGCATTCACCAATGCGGTGTTCAAGGCACAACAACGGTAAAAGTATACATCTTAGCCATGCCTTGGAAATGACGCTTATGTAAAGATGACAGGATGATAAAATTACGTGGACAGTAGCAAAGCATGGATACAACAAAACCAGGTATACTTCTGGGGCATTGAAAGTATCTTTTGGTTTTAAACTATGGCAAATCATCTCATCTCTGTTGTATTTAACATATACTGCCTATAGGGCTTTTGTATTTAAAATTTAATTTTCACAATGTTGGAGCATGGCATTTTAAAATACAATATTAATTAGAAATTTACAGAAGGAATGACAAAGGGGACCACTGTGATGTTGATTATTTATTTCAGAGTGCATAAAACTGAATTTATAAAATAAAATAATACTAATATATATATATAATCCAAAAAAAAACGGCACTCTGTGTTATTAGCAGCTGCCTCGGTGCCTTTCATGGCTGCATGCCAGTATAAATCATTCACAAATGGGTGGCACTCACGAGGACCTGTCACAGCGGAAAGAACTAACGAGAGAGACTGAGCTCTGGTAACGTTTCAGCTATATTCTAGCTTTCGTCAGACCCGTTCTGACGAAAGCTAGAATATAGCTGAAACGTTCCCAGAGCTCAGTCTCTCTCGTTATTTATTTCCGCTGTGACAAGTCCTCGTGAGTGCCACCTATTTGTGAATAATTTATACTGGCATGCAGCCATGAAAGGCACCGAGGCAGCTGCTAATAACACAGAGTGCCGTTCTTTTTGGATTATATATATACATAATCCAAAAAGAACGGCACTCTGTGTTATTAGCAGCTGCCTCGGTGCCTTTCATGGCTGCATGCCAGTATAAATCATTCACAAATAGGTGGCACTCACGAGGACTTGTCACAGCGGAAATAAATAACGAGAGAGACTGAGCTCTGGGAACGTTTCAGCTATATTCTAGCTTTCGTCAGAACGGGTCTGACGAAAGCTAGAATATAGCTGAAACGTTACCAGAGCTCAGTCTCTCTCGTTAGTTCTTTCCGCTGTGACAGGTCCTCGTGAGTGCCACCCATTTGTGAATGATATATATATATATATATATATATATGTATATGTGTGTGTGTGTGTGTGTGTGTGTGTGTATATATATATATATATATATATAATACAATTGGGATGAAAGCATTAACAGGAATAGTGAATTTCCTCTGTGGAACTAAATGTACAATGTCTTTAAATATTGTCGTCGCTGGACTTGAGACACGTGCACCTTCCCCAGTTAATCACTCAGTCTGCACACGTAGATGACGGATGTTGTTTATCACAAAACGTCGATTTGCAATAGGGTGATTTCATCTAGAAAAATAAGGGAAATTTTGGACAGGATTGTACATAAAATTGAAATAAAAAACAAGTCTAGTGGTCACACAGCAGCATGTTCATTCTTAATTATTTATCAAATAATTTGATAAATGTTAACATAGATAGTCCAAGCTTTGTAGAATATAATTTTTGACTTGTATTAATATCAATATTTGTATTTTAATACAATTTATTTATAAAAATATGTGTAATAATTAGATAGAGGTATGTAATGGGATGAGAATTGCAAATCTTTGGGTAAGGGGGGTAATTACAAGTTAATTGCAGCAGGAAATTTGTAAGGAGTTGGTAAAAACCATGTGCACTGCAGGGGAGGCAGATATAACATTTGCATAGAGAGTTATATTTGGGTGGGTTATTTTATTTTAGTTAAGTGCAGGGTAAATCCTGGCAGCTTTATTTTTACAATGCAAATTAGATTGCAGATTGAACACAACACACCGAAATCTAACTCTCTCTGCCTCCCCTGCAGTACACATGTTTTGGCCCAGTTGCTAACATAATTCCTGCTGCCATCTACTTGGAATTACCACAAATGGGTAGTTTTTGGTACAAGGTATGTATAGTTGTGTTGAAAATAGTGGTACAGCACTCTGGATTGCATAGAAATAACAAGATATTTCAATATTTACAATGGCTAACAATTATATGTTCCTTCAACTATATACAACACGCCTTGCCAGGAAATATCGGTTAGGTTATGGTGACCTATAAAGTATGACGCAAGATTTTTAACTATGTGCCTGTGTTAGGGACAATAATCTAGTATTTAAAATAGTGTATCTATTTTATATAAATTTTATTAGTAATTGTTAATCAACATTATTATTTTCTAAAATTATTGGAATATATTATTGTTTGTATTTTAAAAATATCATTTTAAAATTAAAAAGAAAGATTTTATTGCATGATTTTAGATAGGGTATGGGCTTGGGCTCAGAATAGCTAGTATTTGCCTCTTTGATAGATTTAACTATCTGGCCAAATGACGCTATCATCATTGCCCAAAAACTGTAAATACATACACGCGCATGTATTCCCAAAACACAGCGTCAACAATGTAAAATGTTGTAGAACATAAATGTTGGATAACTGAAATGAAGCATACATTGATTAAAAACTATATTGTAATTAATAACTCTTTTAAACGTATAAGATTATGTTGATAAAACGTGTTAAATTAATTGTAAAAACATTAACATTAACATTGAAACATGAAATAAATTAAAATGATATCACCGCATAGGACTCTGTTGTTGAGCTTAGCGTTCTTCTTCCTGTTTGGTGGCAGATGATTCCGTCCGGTTTCATTAGTCGTAACTGGAGAAAATAATTAGTAAAATAGGTGTGTAATTTTTTTCAGTTTTAGTTATATTTTTTTATAAATTATCAAGATTTAAAAATACAGTCTGATATGTAGGGTAGACAATCTCCTACTATTACTCTTTGGGGTTTTGTGCTGAATAAGTTAAAATAGTGTAACAAAGTTAGCAGTTTGGATTTTAACATGGGGGGAAAAACTATATTGAAACTAACCTTTATCAGGTAGATTATATGAATTTAAAGGAAACAGCTGATTGATTTACATAGTAAACCTATGATATTGCAAATTTTTATAAACCCTTCTCACTGATCAAAATAACCTTGTTGCTAAAATTAATTGGTTAACATTAAAAAAATACATATGAAAAAACTAAACAGCTATGGAAAATATTATAATATCATTTTATGCTAGTACATGCTAATTATAATTTACATAGTACACATTTAATTTATAATTTGGTACTTACCAGTAGTCTGGATCCATAACATGTTTATTATACAAAAAAAACTATAGAAAAATTTAACAATTTAAAAATAAATTATATAACTGAAAAACGTAAAAAAACTGGAGGAAAATATTACAATTGCCAAGTAGAGAATAAATTATTCAAATTGAAGGTTAAAAGCTATGGCACGTAGATATTCCATTAAATCCACTGTACCAAGTTGTAAGACACATCTTTGTAATGCGTCTTCACGAGCTTTGGATTCTCTTTTTGGGGGTGTTCTGGCAATATTGCAAGTCACTTTTTCTAAGAGACTGGAAGTCACTTTTTGTTCCTTGTGCATGCACAAAATAAGCTTGTAAACTCCAAGCTTTTTCTCTCCAAGGACAATATTCCATCTCCTATGCCAGCCCTCCAACTTGTTTTGTGTCCTTTGAAAACCACCACGCATGCTCTCGTGAACAGACCACATGTTTGGGGGAAATATAGGCGGAGATCTTGTTTGACTTCTAGTACGGTCTCGAATATGTCCCAATACATATGTCTCCTCAAAATAGTTCATTAATGGGGCTGCATTAGTGGGCATCTCTGATTTTAAAGACTCAAATGCAGGTGGAATTTCATCTGAGGGAAGAAAAGCCAGTGCTTGAAGGTGCCTCAATTTCATTGAAAAAGCATGGTCATGTCCATATTGTGTGGCAAGTCCAAAGGACTGGATTTTACGCCAAATGTTTTGTCCTAAATGAAATAAACAACATTTATGGGTACTGCCAGGAAAAACTCTTTTTGCGGCTTGGATTGCAGCATTTTCAAAATCTGTTAAAATGAACAGCGGAGCAAACTGTATATCATACTCAAGTGCATAATCCTGAAGATCTTCGAAAAAACGGGTATAGCAATCTTCACTTTTGCTACTGAGCAATCCGTATACAAGTGGAACAAAACGTTGTGTTGTTTCATCAGTTCCAACCATGGCATGTATTGAATATATCTGACGAAATAATGTGGGGCAAGTCTTGAATGTGCCATCCATAACCCAGCAACAAGCTTCGTGGAGTTTTTTTAAGTTAGCTTCTGTTGAAAATAAAAGAGTTCTTTCATTGTGGAAAGCACTGTCCTTTCCCAAAAACTTGATGTCATCTATATTAGCCAAATGTTCTGGGACATCTATATCATCCAAGGAAGTGGGTTCTGGAGGACAATCTTCTCTCCGGGCTCTTTTCACTAACTGACGGAGAGATTCGCGGTTAGGCAAACAGGGTGCACTTGTAGAAGGCATATCACCGGTAACAGATTGAATTATTTGAGATGGTGAGTCATTGGTGTCCCGAGCACGTCGCTTTATAGCATCCTTAGCAATAGCCACATCTGTTTTCTCGGGTTTAGGAGCATGATTATGTTCTCCGTGTGTGTTGAGTTGATGCTCTCCGGCCACGATGGTTGTCTTGGCATAGCAAGAACAAGGCCCTGTAACCTTCTCAGTACAGTGCCAGTAGACCACGTCCCCGCGCTGCTTGTTTTTGGCAAGTAGATATCCATCTATATTCAAGAGCATTCCTCTCCGTGAAGGAACAAAACGAATTGACGGTTGAGCTGCCATTGTAGAATCAATCTCTATAGTATAAGGATACACCACAGAATACTTTTTCCGTATAATGGTAGCAGGTATCTTTAAAATTAGACTTTTAAACCATTTTAAGTAGGTGGAGTTAAGACACAGTGGTTGCCTATTGGATGACTACGTTTTAAAGAAAAAAAGAGGGATGGTTAATCAGTTTTTAGATATAAAATATTTTACTACCATTGGTTAAAAACAAAGTTTATTCTTTTTAGTTTATATAAATAATATTTATGGGACAAATACACTGACAACAGAAACCGATTTTAGAATCTTTGTAGGGGAAGGACGGCGTTGCGCTGCGCTACAGAAGTTGTACTTTCAAAAATATTCGGGCAAAGTGTGAATGGATGGCTATTCGGGCTTGTTTTAATAGGAGGCACATGTATGTATGAAATGGTTAGTTTTTTTACTATATTTACACGTGTGACAGCAGCAGCAGGGGTAGCACTATTGGAGTATGGAGGTAGACGTGGTGAAGTTGCGAACAGGTGGAGTGGAACCATAATCAAGATGATGAAAGGTAGGGAGTAGTGGTGGGAAAAAGAGGTGAGCAGCAGTTCTGATTAAGGACAGAGGGGATTGTGTAGGTGGTGATAAGTACTTGATGGGAGCTGGAGTTCCATGGGTAGAATTTTCGACAGGGGTAGCGCTATTAGCGGGTGGTCGCATGGGAGTAGACAGGGTGTGGAGGAGGCTAGGTGTAAGCGACACATTATCGCGGGGAGGACATGGATGTGATAGTGTTTGGAAAAAGGTGTGCGCAGCAGTTCAGGTGAGGACAGAGGGGCTTGTGTAGTTTGTGGCTGTAAGGGATGGCTGGGAGCTGTAGTTCCACTGTTAGAATCAGAGACAGCTGTAGCTCTATTAGCGGGAGACGTCTATAAGTTGACAGGGTGTAGAGATATCTAGGTGTATGGGGTCCGTAATCTCTGGTGAACAGTTCTTCAATAAATGGGCAGAAGCATGGTTGTTTGGCCTGGCAATCATATCGGCATATTCTGCGATTAAAAGAAAAGCTGGGCACTGTACCAGATTTTTTGGGGGGTAAAACGAGTTATTATATTTATGTGAAAGCATATATAATTGATTGTATTGGAATTGGTATTTAATTTAGTAGGGCAGCGCATATATTTGGGATAATAAAAATCAGACTTTTTCTTATCTATGCTAAAAGGGTAACTGGAGACGTATGTGTTCCATGAGTTAAGTCGTTTGGAAAAAATGGCCAAAAACAATTGAAAGAAGTTCAGAAGAATGGCTTTGTCTAGATGGAACTTAATTCGATTATTTTGAAAAGATTGGTGGAAAAAAATGTTGGACCTGACGCCAAGGTGATAGTGGTGATTTAATGAACCTGTTTAGAATAGACTAATGAGAGTGGAAAAAAAGAATAAAGACAGGTTCATAATAATAGCTTTGTTTGGCTATAACTTAAATGGATTAGTTTACAATGAATTCTGAATAGCAAGTCTGGGACATGATGCCAAGGTGATAGTGGTGATATCATGGAAAAGTTTAGGAGAGAATACTTTAAAAAAATGTTAAATCTGTAACTGTGAGTTTGTAAAATGTGATAGCCGGGGGGGGGGGGGGGGGGTGTGGGGGGGGGGAGGTGGGAGGGTGTCAGCGTTGCAGATGTGCAGCCGGGTGCCCAGGTGTGCTGGCAGACATGGGTGGGGTGTTTCTTAAAAGGTGTGACTGTGCTACCAGAGCGGGGAGCAGTGCCAGGGCGTTGTGTTACTTGTAGTGCCACGGTGAAACATGGGGCGCGTAATGTAGTGGGGTGTCTAGCTAGGCGTGTAAATGTAGACGGGCAGCGGGGTGACTAGGGGGGATGGAGGCGGCGTCTAACTTTGGAAGGGTATCGTGGGGAATAGCGGGGGTGTCAGCGTTGCAGATGTGCAGCCGGGTGCCCAGGTGTGCTGGCAGACATGGGTGGGGTGTTTCTTAAAAGGTGTGACTGTGCTACCAGAGCGGGGAGCAGTGCCAGGGCGTTGTGTTACTTGTAGTGCCACGGTGAAACATGGGGCGCGTAATGTAGTGGGGTGTCTAGCTAGGCGTGTAAATGTAGACGGGCAGCGGGGTGACTAGGGGGGATGGAGGCGGCGTCTAACTTTGGACGGGTATCGTGGGGAATAGCGCGGGGGGGGGGGGGGAGGGTGTCAGCGTTGCAGATGTGCAGCCGGGTGCCCAGGTGTGCTGGCAGACATGGGTGGGGTGTTTCTTAAAGGGTGTGACTGTGCTACCAGAGCGGGGAGCAGTGCCAGGGCGTTGTGTTACTTGTAGTGCCACGGTGAAACATGGGGCGCGTAATGTAGTGGGGTGTCTAGCTAGGCGTGTAAATGTAGACGGGCAGCGGGGTGACTAGGGGGGATGGAGGCGGCGTCTAACTTTGGAAGGGTATCGTGGGGAATAGCGTGTGGGGGGAGGGTGTTGCAGATGTGCAGCAGGTCAGGGTATTGTGTAGGTGGTGGATGTAAGGGCTAGGCAGGGATAGCGCTGTAGAGTGTTTTTCTATACTTGGCCTATTTATATGTCGATATATTAAATGTAGTGTCGGTCTATGGTTTGTCGATCTTCAGTAAGTCGATGTATTTGTTTGTCGAACAATTACATGTCGATCTATGTGTGGTCGGTCTATGGTTTGTCGATCTTATGTATGTCGATGTATTTGTTTGACGAACAATTTCATGTCGATCGATAAATTGTCGGTCTATAGTATGTCGATCTTCTGTAGGTCGATGTATTTGTTTGTCGAACAATTACTTGTCAATCTAAGGTTTGTCGATCTTCAGTAAGTCGATGTATTTGTTTGTTGCACAATTACATGTCGATCTATGTTTTGTCTGTCTATGGTTGGTCGATCTTCAGTAGGTCGATGCATTTGTTTGTAGAACAATTACATGTCGATGATTTGTTGGTCGACCTGACGTTGTTTTGATGTTGTGCATGATCGATCATTTGTGTGTCGATGTTTTGTTTATCGAGTATACGTATTGTCGATGGTGAGTGTTTGTCGATGTAGTGTGTGCCGATGTTAGTGTGATGTCGATCTTGTGTTTGTAGATGTTCGAACACTGTCGATGTAGATGTTGTCTATGTTGCGTGGTCGATGTTCGCATTGTCGATCAAGCGTCTGCCGATCCATCGACCGGATACCCTCCAAAGTGTGGCGGATTGAAAATGACGAATTTGCTGTCTAAAAGCACTGCTGTCGAATTTCCAAACTTGAATTGAATATGCTTTGGTCGAATTGCAGCACTTGTGTCATTGCAGAAAAGTCGAATTTGCAAAAATTCGAATTTCAAAAAGTCGAATTGTGAAAGTCCATTTTTTGGTCGGAAAGCACTGAATTGCATAGGCGATTTTTTTTTGGGGTCGAAAATGACCCGAAATTCGACAATTTCGGGAATTCGACCGCAATTGCATATACCCCAAAATATATTCAGTGGATAAATCCACAAAATAATATACTGTGAGGTTGTAATCAGAGTGTAATGAGCTGTACTCAGCCGATACGTGATACTGGGCTCTGCATTTAGACTGAGAGGAAGTAAATTATAGTGATAGCATATAAATAGAAGGTAGTTTCACCTCCAGGCAAATGCTTCAATTTAGTGTAGTGACCCCGGTCCAGCCGTTAGGTAGCAGCTTATATCAATTTTAAACCTTATTGAAGGCAAAGTATGCGATGGCCGGGCACCAGGATCCAAAATGGCAGCCACGTCACTTCCCAATATCTCTGCCGGGTTCTGGTGACTGTGGGCAGCCTGTTCTGTCCCTAGCAGTAGCGGGAGAGCATTTGCTCCCACCTAAGGCAAAAGCGACTCCAAGTCAGGTGGACAGAGAATACAGGAAACACTGGGCACACTTAGCCCCAGAATTCAGCCCATGGCTTCAGCGGCGTTGCTAGTCTGTGGCAGTGAACAGTGACTGGAGTGTGCAGAGCAATCAGCTTTAGGGTAGCAGGAGTGGGGGACTTAATAGATTGGGTCTTGGTCCCAGCGGCGGCTGAGGGCTATCATGTAGGGTAGATAAGAAGCCACTTAGTGAGGAGAGCTCCAGAAATCACATGTGGATGAACTCAGGCCACGCCCCTCTTATTTATTCTTTTATATACTAACAGGGGTGACAGGTGTGGTACATCCTTGCAAAGGCAGATCCAATCTCTTTCTCATCAGACTCAGCTGTCTTCCCTGCACTCTTACTCAGATGTTCACTGCTGCCAGTAGCACACGTATGAGAAGCAGAAGTATGGCGGCAGCGGTATAGATTCTGATATGTAATGCTCTATCATACTTACCGTACACACATCATCCTTATTACTATTGAGTGTATAGAAGTAAGACACTGATGATGGGGGTGTAACAGTGTATTATAACCTAGCAGATGATGATTACAGGGTATTATATGGTGTATTGCATGTAAAGTACCTTGTTCCACATCTACTCTGCTGTAGCAATATACCTTATATAAGGGTGAGTAACACATGTACAAGCTTACCAGCGTATGAGCACACACATAAAGGAATGCTACCTTACCAATGCTTCCAGGAGTAACGTTAGGAGACATTTCTCTGATCCATCAGCTCATATGACTGATGTTATTGTTCATCTAGAATCTCCAATTCATACGATATGTTTCCCATCCATTGTTTTACATTGGTGGTGACATAGGACTTGGCGAGTGACTACATCTCCATTTATACTTCATGGTTAGTTACCAGTACAAGAGAGAGCTATATCTAAGTCTTATTATAATATTACATTTGTTATTGTGAGTGTTCTCAGGAGGGTGGACACAATGATAGTCTGAGACACAATATTATAAAGCCTTCATTAAAAGTTATGTTTTATTATACACACACATTTACAATTAAGTGTCCCAGAGAGTCGTCTTCTCCTATTGTTTACAGGATTAATATTGTTACAGAAAATGTCACATTTCCATAATGTATTTTATTTCCAGCAGATGGACACACAAGCAGGAATATCTCAGAAGGACATCTAATGTTATCCCCGGATTGTGACATAAAAGATAATGACAGTAGACAGGATTCTCCAGGAGATAACCCCATTACCCCAATTATACATCCAGCTCTATCAGCTGAGCCCTCTGATCCTGGGAAATGTTCTCCTGATCACTCTGATATTGGTGCATCTGTTACAGCTCTGACAGTAGATACAGTGTTTCCCTGTTCTATAGATGCCAACTATTTTACACAGAACACAAAGCTTATAACCCATCAGCCAGTTAAAGCAAGCGAGAGGCCATTTCCATGTTCTGAGTGTGGGAAATATTTTACATACAAATCAGCTTTTGTTACACATCAGAGATATCACACAGGTGAGAAACCATTTCCATGTTCTGAGTGTGGGAAATGTTTTGCACGGAAATCAAATCTTGTTAAACATCAGAGTAGTCACACAGGTGAGAGGCCATTTTCTTGCTCTGAGTGCGAGAAATGTTTTACACGGAAATCAAATCTTGTTAAACATAAGAGTAGTCATACAGGTGAGAGACCATTTCCATGTTCTGAGTGTGGGCAATGTTTTGCACAGAAATCACATCTTGTTACACATCAGAGAAGCCACACAGGTGAGAAGCCTTTTCCATGTTCTGAGTGTGGAAAATGTTTTGCACAGAAATCCAATCTTGTTACACATCAGAGAAGTCACACAGGTGAGAAGCCATTTTCTTGCTCTGAGTGTGGGAAATGTTTTGGACGCAAATCAGATCTTGTTACACATCAGAGAAGTCACACAGATAAGAATCCATTTCCATGTTCTGAGTGTGGGGAATGTTTTGCACACAAATCAGATCTTGTTATACATCAGAGAAGTCACAGAGGTGAGAATCCATATCTATGTTCTGAGTGTGGGAAATGTTTTGCACACAAATCACATCTTGTTACACATCAGAGAAGTCACACAGGTGAGAAGCCATTTTATTGCTCTGAGTGTGGGAAATGTTTTACCCAGAAATCATGTCTTGTTATACATCAGAGAAGTCACACAGGTGAGAAGCCATTTCCATGTTCTGAGTGTGGGAAATGTTTTGCACACAAATCAGATCTTGTTATTCATCACAGAAGTCACACAGGTGAGAAGCCATTTTCTTGCTCTGAGTGCGGGAAATGTTTTGCACAGAAATCACATCTTGTTACACATCAGAGAAGTCACACAGGTGAGAAGCCATTTTATTGCTCTGAGTGTGGGAAATGTTTTACCCAGAAATCAAGTCTTGTTACACATCAGAGAAGTCACACAGGTGAGAAGCCATTTTATTGCTCTGTGTGTGGGAAATGTTTTACCCAGAAATCAAGTCTTATTATACATCAGAGAAGTCACACGGGTGAGAAGCCATTTCCATACTCTGAGAAATAAATCAGCTCTTGTTGCACACAACAGACATCACTTAGGTGAGGAACCATTTTAATCTTCTGGAGTATACTCATCATTGCCATGCGTTTTTCTTCAAGGTTCTTATCCTATCTTCTATGCTTTTTGCAGTATACATGCTACCACTGGGTGAAATATTCAGATGTCATGCCCTCATCTACCACTGCTATGCAGATGACCTGTCTTTTGCTCCAGGTACCCAGTACCAATCCTAAATGGTTGTCTAGCTGAGCTCCAGGTGTTGGTGATGCCAGTTGGCTGTGACTCAGTCCTGGGGAAACAGGTCTTTATGATAGAAGCTCACCACCAAAGGGCAGGGCTACAGCTCAGCTTTGCAAAGCAACCAGACTTACGCTTGGGGATTCAGAGTTACAAAATGCTGATCATGTGCGGAATCTTGGTATCCTGGATGTTGGAGTGACACTTAGATATCAGGTATCTGCCACAATCAGATTGTCATCTGAGGAACATAGCCAGACTCCACCACTTATTTCCCTCAGAAGATCTACCTACAGTCATACATACACTTGTATAATCACGCATAGACTACTTCAATGTCCTCTAACTGGGTCTCCCAGCAAAAGAATTGCACCGCTTGTAGCTTGTACAGAATGCAGCAGCCAGGCTGTTACCTAACCAGCCCGTTCCTGCCACATAACACCCATTCTCTACTCCCTTCACCGGCTGCCAGTAAGATGGGGACTATTAATCTTACTGACTCTCCCAGCCCTACATGACCGGGGTCCAAGGTACCAGAAGCAGCGTCTTCCTCCTTACTGCCCAGCTTGCTTCCATCTGCAGATGGACTGTTACCAGCAGTTCCAAGAATCCTCAAGAAGTTCTGAGATGTCAGAGTGGAGACATGTTGGATGGCACTATTGCTGTGGTGGGGACTGCCGGAGGCACTATCTGTGGCTAGTATCCCCAAGCGGTGCTGAGGTGTCAGAGGGGAGAGACAGGGTGGGTGGCACTAGTGCTGTAATTGGGTTGCCAGATGCACTATGGGTAATTTATTTTTCATCCACTTGGGGTCACTGGAGTACTCGAGATATGAACGGAGAGTTAGCAGGAACAGGCACATTTAAATTAGTAACCTTCCTTCCCCTCCATACTCCCAAAGGTACCTCACGTGGGGAGTTCTCCACAGTTTTTCTATTTTTCATAGATTTTTTCTTTTTTACACTCAATCCCTTGCCAGATTATTAAGAAGCTTTGGTCCGGGATTGTTTGTGCTGCTGCTGCAGCAATTGGCTTGTCGGTGCTCAGGAGAGGAGCACGAGTACGGCGGCTGCCGCGAGTCTGTCTTTAGAAGGAGGAGAGGGGGGAGGCTGAGCACAATATATATCGGTTAATATGGTAATAAGTTTCATCTTGCATGCTTTATTATACTTGAGTATAGGCATGCACATGGCAGGATGCCATTTTAACCTTACTTCCTGGTTCTTCTTGCAGGAAGTTTGCTGCTGTCCTACAACACTCGGCCACTGGAGGAGTTGGGGTGTTAGTAGGAATTCGGTACAGCACAGGTTTCACTGATTATAGTGTGTCCCACGTACACTGCACTTCTGGGTTATACACACTTTAGTTACATTTTTACTGAGTCGTGGGACTTGTCTGTTTTTTGTCTACTTGTCTGTGTACATAATGAGTAAGGTAAATGCAAAATCAAAAAAGCAGCTTAGCTGCAAGGTCTGTGAGAGTGTGTTACCTGACGGAACTGCTGCATGCACAGTATGTCTTGCAAATACGACTGCAAATACGAACCCATACCCAGATCCTCCTTGGGTAATGTCTGGGTTACAATCAAAATTGGAAGCTGCGCGATAGGAGCGTGAGACGGATAGATCTGAGGCTAGGGTAATACCAGAAGGGGCTCAGGAGATGTCTAGGGCTTTGCAAGGGTTACAAAAGTCCAAGTCTAGCTCAGTTCCGAAAGATAGTTAGCATTTGTTTTATAACTTACCAGTTTCAGCGATGTTGCATTCTGACGATTCAATGCCAGACCTGATAGCTCAAGAGGAACATGAGGAAGGTGAATTGGGCCAGAAGTCAGATAATGAGGTTACTGATAGTCTGGCCATTGATAATCTCATCGGTCAGTACATCAGGTTCTAAATTTTACGGAGATTGAAGAACCTCTTTCAAATGATGAAGTGTTATTTGCTAAAAGACGGAGAACACCGGTGTGTTTTCCTTATTCAGATTCTCTGAATAAGCAGTTAACAGAAGCATGGAAGAATCCGGATAAACGGTTTTCTATGCCTCAACGGTTTCTGTCAAGTTACCCGTTCCCAGAGTCTATGACGTCTAAATGGTGAAATTGGCCGGCTGTGGATTCCTTGGTGTCAAAACTTTCTAAGAAGTTAACCATTCCAGTTCCAGCTGCTATGACGCTTAAAGGCCCATCAGAGTGTAAGCTAGACGCTATGCTAAAGTCAGTGTATACAGCAGTAGGGGTGTTGCTTAGACCTGCTTTGGTTGGAGTTTGGATTAACAAGGCTGTAGTTGCATGGGCAACACAGCTTAAGTTGGGCCTACAAGAAGAACATCTGTGAATCTGCTGAGTATCTAGGTATGGCTTTTATGGACGTCGGCCTGGTTAGTTCTCACCTTTCAGCTTCACAAGTTGCAGCACAACGTGCACTTTGGCTGCATTCTTGGCAGGCGGAGGCAGAGTCCAAATGAGGAATAGATGCATTGCCTTATGCTGGCGAGATGTTGTTTGGTCCTGAATTGGACAAATGGATTTCTCAGGCCACGGGGAGAAAGTCTGTTTTCCTACCATTGCCTTTACAGGTTCCTAAATGTAAATTATCTGGATCAGCATTCAAATCCTATAGACCTCAGTCCTTTCGAGGCCATGCTAGAAAAACAACCATACACAGTAGACATGGTAGATGACGTGGTTTTCAATAAACCACTAACCGTCATGACACTAAGACGACCGACAAGCCAGTGGCATGACGGGCTTCCAGCCCATCTCGTATCTTCAGTTGTGGGTGTGACAACTGAGGCTGACTTAGGGAAGCTTCAGATGTAGGGGCTGGCGTGTAGGTGAACCGTGGAGGTAAGATTAGGTTCCTAGAAATGCAGGATGTTTGAACACCATCAACCCAAAGGCGTGACCACAACAATGGAGTAAAATATAAAAGTCAATTTATTGAACACACAGTATATATCTTGGCAATGAGATATCTTCAACAGTGAGTGCAGAATGAAATGCAGTACAGTTCCTGGGAATGCAGCTGGTATTTGAGACTGTGGCTATGCAGAACAAGATGACAAAAGTCCTTGCCAAAATCCGGAGTTGAAAAGTCTGTGGCCACAGCTAACCGCTGTAATGAGGAACCAGCAAGTACCGCCCAGTAGGTGGCAGACAGGAGACTGGGATAGGCACTGATACACTGAGGTTGAAGTGAAGTAGATAGAGTTGCCAGAGACTGCCGAACGGAACCGGTGTGAGGAAAGATGTGCTGAACTCACCACTGGAGCAACAGTTTGATGGTGAACATTGATGGATACTGTGGTCCGATGTTGTGTAGAAGGAGATGCAGAGTGATATATGAATACCGCTAGAGATGACGTGAAGCACCGCTGTAGGCAGATGGTAACACCAAGCACTGCTGGAAGCTGAGGGTGATGTAAGTGACGCGCTGGAAGCCAGTGACACTTTACCACAGAGGCTAGTGAGCGATGCTGTAGATAATGGAAGTAGCAACAATACCAAGACACCGCTGGAAGCAGAGCAGGTCCACAGCTGGAAGCCAATGTCAGGATCGAAGTAGATAGCCAGGAAGCAGAGCTGGAACACTGCAGGAGTCAGGCTGCACCGCAGGGAGGTAATTGGTGCCGGTCTCTTGGAGAAGCTGAATCACAGGAGCTGGAGTACCTGGAAAGTCAAGCTGAGAATTCACCAAACAGGAGAGACATGTATGCAAGGATTGACAACCAAAGCACTGACCCTTACCCAACCCTGGAGCAGGATATTTATACCAGCTGGTGAGCCTGGATTGGCTGGATAATATAGGCAGAGTCCAGACTGCAGCGGATAGGCTGAAAACAACGTGATAAAAAACAAACATGGCTGCGCCCATGTTTGAAACTGGAAGGAAAGTCTGTCTGTATTTTACATGTGGGAATCGGCAGTAATGGCCGCGGAGGGCAGGAGATGCCAAACTTTAAACAAATGGATGTTTTGTGTAATATTGCCATGCCAGCGCTGCGGCAATCAGAGAGGAGAACCTTGAGACACAGATATGCAGTGCGCTGCCCGCAGACAGCGCAGGTGGAATCCAGGCCTGGAACGCCGGGCCAGTCTCAGAAGGCACTTAGCAGGTAAATAATGGGGGTAATAACCCGGATCGTGACAGTGGGAGCACGCCTTCAGACGTTTCATTTGGCGTGGTTTCAGACATCCATAGATGGGTGGATCCGCAATTTAGTGTCCAAATGTTACAAATTAGAGTTTGATTGTCTTTCACCAATGCGATTTTTCAAGACATGTCTGCCTGTATCAGGAGACAAGAAGGCGGTTCTGTAGACCATGATTCAGTCTCTCGTAGAGTCAGCAGTTTTGATTCCGGTCCCAGATCACCAACAGGGTCAAGGTTACTATTCCAGTCTTTTTGTAGTACCAAAGCTGGATGTCTCTGTCAGACCGATATTGAACCTAAAGGGGCTCAATCACTACATCGCTTACTACAGATTCAAGATGGAATCCCTGCATTCAGTGATTGCAGGTTTAGAGCCACATAAATTCATGATTTCTCTGGATCTCAGGGATGCGTACTTACACATTCCAATTTGGCCACCACATCAGGTGTACTTAAGGTTTGCAGTACAACAAAACCATTATCAATTTCAGGCACTACCATTTGGCCTCTCGTCAGTACCTCGGGTGTTCACGAAGGGGATGTCTCTGATGATAGCTCATCTCAGATCCCTGGGAGTGATAATAGTTCTGTACTTCTCATCAAAGCTCCGTCTCAACAGATACTCCTTCAACATAGAAATTGGTTTTGAATCGGCGCTCCACAGCACACACAAACCCAATTAAACTCTGATAGCTGCTCACCAGTTGTGGACGGGCTGTCCCAACAGATTATCAATAAGATCAAAAAAAGCAAAAGAAGGGAGCGCTAGGAGAGTCTAATATTACATTTATTAATGAAACAGTGTTTCAAATGCCACATGAATCACAATATAGCCTAGTAAAAAGTATACACATTTATTTAATAAAATACTGTATTAAATACAGCTGCAATGTATCACCTGAATTAAAAAATAAATAGTGAAATGACACTTAATATAACCCGTATTTTGGCCGTGCGTCCACGGACTAAAAGGTTTTATGGATTAGTTAGTTAGGAAAGATGGTGACGTCTTTCAAATCACTCCAGTTCGGAAGATTTCACTCACGTCCTTTTCAACTAGATGTTCTCGCACAGTGGACAGGCTCGCATTTACAAATTCATCAGATGGTGAGGCTGTCTCCAAGGGCCAGAATACCACTACTCTGGTGGCTCCAAGTACACAATCTCACAGCAAGAAAAATATTTGGAGTCTGGAATTGGATTATTCTGATGACAGACGCAAGTCTCAGAGGTTGGGGAGCAGTGGTCCAAAATTGTCAGTTTCAGGGTCTCTGGTCAGACCAAGAAAGTTTACTTTTAAAATGAAAAAATGGAAAGCGCTATGAAAAATAAATAATTATGTATAAAGGAAAAAATGTTAACAGAGATATGCGGTACCTGTAAATGAAATAGTTTGGTTAAATCGAGAATGTTTACACTCTTTTGAGTGAATATGTAGTGGAGTAGCCAGCACAGTGAGTTTTTATTAACCTGGTTTGCAGGTGTCCTACCTTTCCCTGCGCTTAGGATGTTCACAAGCCGCTGTGGCTCTGATGTGTGTTGCCGTGCGGCGGCCGGCGAGGCTAGCGGCTTTGATGTTTCTTGCCGCACGGCGGCCGGCGGGGCTGGCAGCGTTTCAGATCCCGCTGCGTCCAGCGGGACTGTGCGCTCTGTAGTTTCTTTCCTGGCTCCAGGTGCAGCACGGTACATAACAAGCGCAGTTAATTTTAATTTTCACAAGAAAGTTTACTGTCAATAAATGTCCTGGAACTCAGGGCAATTTACAACACGCTGCGACAGGTTCAGTCAGACAACGTGACGTCACATACAGCAACAAACAAGGAGGAACTCAAAGTCGCATGGCCATGCGGGAAGTTGCTCGAATCCTCAAGTGATATTGTTGGCAGTGTTTATTCCAGGAGTGGACAACTGGGAGGCGGATTATCTCAGCTGTCAGGATTTTCATCAAGGGGAATGGGCCCTAACTCCAGAGGTGGGTTTACCCACAGGTGGATCTAATGGCATCTTGCCAAAATCATCAAACACCCCAGTATGTGTCCAGAACAAGAGATCCAAAGGCAGTGGCAGTGGATACTCTCACAATCACGTGTCCGTACAGCCTCGTGTATCGGTTTCCACCTTTTCCACTGCTTCCTCGGTTGCTAAAGCGGATCAAATGACAGTCCATGATAGTCATATTAGTGGCGCCTCATTGGCCTTGGAGAGCGTGGTTCTCGGATCTCAGAGGTCTACTCGCAGACAATCCGTGGACACTCCCGCTACGTCCAGCCCTGCTACAACAGGATCCATTCCTGTACCTCGATTTAGCACTGCTGCGTTTGATGGGGTGGCTGTTGAAACCACTCTCTTCAGATGAGAGGGCATTCCAGAATCAGTTATACCAACCATGTTACATGCTAGAAAGAGAAAGCCAGTAATGGAAGCTCATTATCACAGGATTTGGCATGCCTGTATAGGGTGGTGTGAAGCTCGGAATTTTCCGACCTCAAGTTATCCTTTCAAGTTATCCCGTCTTTTGCTATTTTTACAGACTGGGTTAGATGGAGAACTGCGTTTATCTACACTAAAGGTGCAGGTCTCTGCCTTGTCAATTTACTTTCAAAGGCGTTTGGCCCTTTTGCCAACTGTTCACACTTTCCTGCAAGGTGTCCTCAGAGTACAACCTCCATTTATACCACCTACAGCGCCATGGGATTTGAATCTGGTTTTAGATTTTTTACAGTCTTCAAATTTTGAACCCTTGCAACAAGTGGATGTTAAGTTTCTGACTTGGAATACAGTTTTTCTCCTAGCCTTAGCTTCAGCAAAGCGTGTTTCA
The DNA here is from genome assembly GCF_028390025.1 of Pseudophryne corroboree. NCBI lineage: Eukaryota > Metazoa > Chordata > Amphibia > Anura > Myobatrachidae > Pseudophryne > Pseudophryne corroboree. Next base: position 106,109 of record NW_026967575.1, on the reverse strand, counting down.
GAATTGGGTTCCCTTGTCCTGCAAGCCACCGTATCTGGTGTTTCATGATGATAGAGCGGAACTTCGGACGAATCCCGCTTTCCTACCAAAGGTAGTATCTTCTTTTCAAATCAATCAACCAATCATAGTTCCGGTATTATCAGAGGGTGCATGAACTCCAGCTACATTGGATGTGGTACGCGTACCCCGCATTTATGTAGCCCAAACATCAACAGTACGTAAGACGGATACGTTGTTTGTTCTCTATGATGCAGTCAAGATAGGTTGGCCAGCTTCCAAACAGACCTTGGCCAGATAGATTAACTTGACCATTCGTCAGGTGCACTTTCATGCTAGTCTAACACCGACTGCATGTGTCAGCACATTCCTTGCGTTCTGTGGGAACGTCATGGGAGCAGGTCATGGAGCTTTTATGACGCAACTTTGCCGTGCGGCTACATGGTCATCAGTGCACACGTTTGTGCGCTTTTACAAGTTTAATACGTTTGCGGCATCAGCATCTAGCTTTGGCTGTCTAGTGTTACAGGTGCCAAACAGCTCTCCCGCCCAAGGGGGAAACTTTGGTATGTCCCAAGAGTACTCCAGTGACCCATAGTGGATGAAAAAATAGGATATTGGTACTTACCAGATAAATCCTTTACTTTGAATCCACAGGGGGCACTGGACGCCCACCCAGGGCAGTTTCACCTGTCTTGTGGTAAGTTCAGTAGATCTTATGGTAACGGATTCTCACCAACTTGCTCAATTGTTAAGGTGATTGTTATCTATTGTCGCGTCAACTGTTCAGTTGTCCATTTCATTATGTGTCAACTTTATCGTTGTCCGTTATGTTATAATGTTATATGTAATTCTCTAATGTTCATCCTATCTATTGCTCCTGTTTGGCTCAGTAAAAACACTGAGGTACCTTGGTGTATGGAGGAGGTGGAGGGTTAATAATTTAAATATTTAAATGTGCCTGTCCCTGCTAATGCACCGTCCATATCCCAAGAGTACTCCAGTGCCCCCTTTGGATTCAAAGAAAATAATTTATCTGGTAAGAACCAAAATCCTATTATTATCCCCAAGCAGCACTAAGGTGTCCGAGGGGGAGACCGGGCGGTGGCAGTAGTGGTGGGGCGATGGTGGGTGGCAGTAGTGGGGGGAACAGGGCGTGGCAGTATTGGGGAGAGAGTGTGGTGGCAGTAGTGGGGAAATACAGGGTGGGTGGCAGTAGTGGGGGGAGACAGGGTGGGTGTCAATAGTGGTGGGAGACAGGGTGGTGGCAGTATTGGGGGGAGATGGGGCGGGTGGCAGTTGTGTGGGGAGACAGGGTGGTGGCAGTAGTGGGGGAAGACAGGGCGGTGGCAGTCTGGGGAGACAGGGCGGGTGGCAATAGTGGTGGGGAGATGGGTGGCAATAGTGGGGGGAGACAGAGCGGATGCAGTAGTAGGGGGGGAGACAGGGCATGGCAGTATTGGGGGAGAGAGTGCGGTGGCAGTAGTGGAGGAAGACAGGGTGAGTGGCAATAGTGGGGGGAGACTGGGCGGGTGGCAATAGTGATGGGGAAACAGGGTGGTGGCAGTAGTGGGGGGAGATGGGGTGGGTGGCAGTTGTGTGGGGAGACATGACAGTGGCAGTAGTGGGTGTAGACAGGGTGGTGGCAGTAGGGGGATGAGACAGGGCGTGTGGCAATAGTGGTGGGGAGACGGGTGGCAGTAGTGGGGGGAGACGGTGGGTGGCAGTAGTGGGGGGAGACTGGGTGGGCGGCAGTAGTATAGGGAGACAGGGCGGGTGGCAGTAGTGCAGGGAGACAGGGTGGATGGCAGTAGTGGGTGAGATGGTCGGAGGCAGTAGTGGGGGGAGACAGGGCGGGTGGTCACAGTGCAGTACCAGGGGCTGCTGGAGGCAGTATGGGTTCCGCACAGAACCAGTTGATAATTAGACATAATGATGATTCTGCTTCCTTATTTCTAATGAATCCCTTGTGTGTGTTACTGTTATTTGCTGTGTCAGCCTTTATGTGTGTTCTGTGTAATAATCCTGAAAGTAGTGCTGCTGCCGATCTCATATCGTTTGTAGTAACTTGGAAAAGATGAGATATGAGGTGCACTCTGGAAGCTTATAGGGTGTTAATCAGAGATGAACGCAGATGTGACATCATGCAGCCCCTGGAAAATGGTACCGGCCCTCCCGCGTTCACCCCTCAGGGATGTGACCGCAATGATTGTGTCTGCGCGGCCGCTGCGCATGTGCATATTGCCACCACCAGCAAACTGCTGCGGCCCGCTGTTGCGACTGGGTCTGAATGACCCCCATAGACTGTTGTGCAGAGTAAAGTATTTTTAATGTTTAATACACAGATTTTTCTCTATATTTTAAAGATATGAAATAAAGTTGTTTAAAAACAAAAGATTTCCATTGAGTCTTTTTATGTGTCTGTGTATTATCTTATTTCCAGATAATTGTCGCTATGGTGACAGAAACAATTTCCTGTTACTGTGTCACTTGTATTGTTACTTTTGTGTCCACATAATATCAGTGTTGCTGTGTATAAATATCCCGTCTGGTGTGTAAAGGTGGGTACACACGCTGCCATTGTGACTATGCGATTTCCCTTGAACTGGCCGGAGCCCAGAACCACCAATAGTGACTGTATGTACTTGTGATTGTGGCTATGTGTGATTGTGACAGCTCATGTGAATAGTGGGGTGACATTACAGGGGGGGGGGGGGGGGTCTCTGTGTAAGTAAATAGTGGTAGACATTTTATATCAGTGCATTTAGTGGAGTGAGGGCAGTGGCCTGTCAGGAAGCTGCAATTACATCATGTGACTTCCTCTGGTTTCCATACAGTGGCCTGTCAGGAAGCTGCAATTACATCATGTGACTTCCTCTGGTTTCCATATTCCCCTCTGGGGGGGGGGGGTGGTGTGTGTGTGCGTGTGTGTGTGTGTGTGTGTGTGTGTGTGTATAATACACTGCTCAAAAAAATAAAGGGAACACTTAAACAACACAATGTAACTCCATGTCAGTCACACTTCTGTGAACTCAAACTGTCCACTTAGGAAGCAACACTAATTGACAATCAATTTCCCATGCTGTTGTGCAAATGGAATAGACAACAGGTAGAAATTATAGGCAATTAGCAAGACACCCCCAATAAAGGAGTTGTTCTGCAGGTGGTGACCACAGACCACTTCTCAGCTCCTATGCTTTCTGGCTGATGTTTTGGTCACTTTTGAAAGCTGGCGGTGCTTTCACTCTAGTGGTAGCATGAGACGGAGTCTACAACCCACACAAGTGGTTCAGGTAGTGCAGCTCATCCAGGATGGCACATCAATGCGAGCTGTCGCAAGAAGGTTTGCTGTGTCTGTCATCATAGTGTCCAGAGCATGGAGGCGCTACCAGGAGACAGGCCAGTACATCAGGAGATGTGGAGAAGGCCGTAGGAGGGCAACAACCCAGCAGCAGGACCGCTACCTCCGCCTTTGTACAAGGAGGAGCACTGCCAGAGCCCTGCAAAATTACCTCCAGCAAGCCATAAATGTGCATGTGTCTACTCAAACGATAAGAAACAGACTCCATGAGGGTGGTATGAGGGCCCAACGTCCACAGGTGGTCGTTGTGCTTACCGCCCAACACCGTGCAGGAAGTTTGGCATTTGCCAGAGAACACCAAGATTGGCAAATGCGCCACTGGCGCCCTGTGCTCTTCACAGATGAAAGCAGGTTCTTACTGAGCACATGTGACAGACGTGACAGAGTCTGGAAACGCCAAGGAGAACGTTCTGCTGCCTGCAACATCCTCCAGCATTACCGGTTTGGCAGTGGGTCAGTAATGGTGTGGGGTGGCATTTCTTTGGGGGGCTGCACAGCCCTCCATGTGCTCGCCAGAGGTAGCCTGACTGCCATTAGGTACCGAGATGAGATCCTCAGACACCTTGTGAGACCATATGCTGGTGCGGTTGGCCCTGGGTTCCTCCTAATGCAAGACAATGCTAGACCACATGTGGCTGGAGTGTGTCAGCAGTTCCTGCAAGATAAAAGGCATTGATGCTATGGACTGGCCCGCCCGTTCCCCAGACCTGAATCCAATTGAGCACATCTGGGACATCATGTCTCGCTTCATCCACCAATGCCACGTTGTAGCACAGACTGTCCAGGAGTTGGTGGATGCTTTAGTCCAGGTCTGGTAGGAGAAGGAGGCCAATCCCGGGATCGGCGGGATCCCGGGATTTAGGCCCAAAAATGGCCGGGATTCAATCCCGGGATTGGAAGCTCCAATCCCGGGGATTGAGGGATCAGCGTTGAGCGTCCACAGGACGCTCAGACGCTGCCCAGCTTCCTCCTTCCGGGTCCCCAGCGCAGCGTGAGAGGTCACGCTGCGCTGTCAGAAGCCATCAGCAGCGATGAAAGGATGATCCCCACCCGCCCTCGGTATATGGTAAGTTATATGTGCGGGTGGGCGGGGCGAGGGGGCGGCCACATATCTAAAAGCCAATCCCGGGAATCCCGGGATTGGCCATTTTTCAATCCCGATCCCCGGGATTGAAAAAAAGGCCCAGGATTGGCTTCCCTAATCAGGAGCATGCCCAGGCGTTGTAGGGAGGTCATACAGGCACATGGAGGCCACACACACTACTGAGCCTCATTTTGACTTGTTTTAAGGACATTACATCAAAGTTGGATCAGCCTGTAGTGTGTTTTTCCACTTTAATTTTGAGTGTGACTCCAGATCCAGACCTCCATGGGTTAATAAATTTGATTTCCATTGATAATTTGTGTGTGAGTTTGTTGTCAGCACATTCAACTATATAAAGAACAAAGTATTTAATAAGAATATTTCATTCATTCAGATCTAGGATGTGTTATTTTAGTGTTCCCTTTATTTTTTTGAGCAGTGTATATATAATCTAGCAGATGTACAGCACTCAGGTATATATAATTATATACGGCGTATAGGCCAGCCATCACACACAGGGCAGATTATATATATATATATATATATATATATATATATATATATATATATTCTAGCAGATGTGCGGCCCTCAGGTATATGAAACTTGCAGGTATCAACGTTTCTAATTTATGAAAATTGTCATCAGGATAATCAAGAACAAACAATGTATTCACATTATATCCCCACCATTGTGAACAGCAGCGGCGCCCGTCTGGCAGGACCCACCCAACGGCCGAGGCGCTGGGAGATGACGTAAATACTTCATGCGTTATACTCGTCATCCCGCAGACCCGTCACCATGGAAACCTGAGATAGTGACCCTGATACAAATAACAGTAATGTAACACAGGACAGCAGATAGGAGTCACATTATAACACATGATATACATGCCTATGGACAAAAAGTCTCACGGCAGCTAAATGGCTAGAAAATAAATACTATATATGGGGGATGGCTCAATAATGCAGCTATATAACTATGTGAGCCTATAGTAGATGCCTTATAGTGACCAAAGGTTGTGGGATAAGGTTATATAATTATATGTACTAATAATGAGTGGACTAGAGGGAAAACACACTGGCAAAACAGATTCATGACTGGATAGCTAATGGGTCAATGAATCAGGTGCTACATAATAGTGCAGGCTATTGAAAACATGCTAGTGACACGGCCTCATTCACACCCCGAGTGGTGATGACGTCCAATTTCTTGATCCATCTTGTCTCACATCTTAACAATGCTCGATGTCTGTCCCCTCTCCTAATTCTGGGGGCTACATGATCGATCATTCGATATTTGAGGCTAGCAAGCGAGTGCCGTGCTTCCACAAAGTGGCGTGCCACCGGCTGGTCGCTGGTTCCATTGGTTAAGGCTGCTCTAATAGTAGAGCGATGAGTGGTCATCCTCTCCTTGAATTTTCTTATCGTATTGCCTATGTAACACAAGCCACAGGGGCAAACTATCTGATATACCACGTAGGTGGATTGGCAAGTCAAGTGATGTTGTATCCTAATTTTGTAGCCCAAATGCGGATGACAGAATGTGTCACCTATGATGAGATGCCTACAGGTGGTACATGAGCATCTGAAGCATCCTGCTTTTAGTGGAGCTAACAGGCGAGTATCATAGGGATGATTTTTATTGGAGATGTCTGTCTTGACCAAGATGTCCCTCAAATTCCTGGCTCGCTTGTAGCAAGGCATGATGTCTGTAGATTGTAGATCTAACTTATTGTCCGTTTGAATCACGTGCCAGTTTTTCTTAGTCACTCTGTTTGTTATTACTGAAGTGGCATTAAATTCACTCTTCCATGGAAATTTTGATTTAGCCTCTTATGTAGCGCTCTTATGTAGTAATTTGGTACGGTCCATCTGTAACACTTTTTATATTTGGTCTCAATCAGCCGCTTGATATACCCTCGCATAACCAGTCATTGAATCAAATCATCGATCTGTGTTTCGGTCATCTTGATATTATTGTTGGATCCTATGAATTCTGATCATTTGTGAATATGGCAGTCCAAATTTTAACCCTCTTGGATGACAACTGGAGGCATGCAGGAACGTATTCCTATCTGTGGGTTTGGAGAATACTGTGGTACCAATCAGAGCATTGTTGATAGAAATCCTTACATCCAAAAAGTCAATGCTACTTTCATCCATTTGATATGTAAGCTTGACATGGCGTCCTGCCCCGTGTATATAATTATGTGTCCTGCCCCGTGTATATAATTATGCGTCCTGCCCCGTGTATATAATTATGTGTCCTGCCCCGTGTATATAATTATGTGTCCTGCCCCGTGTATATAATTATGTGTCCTGCCCCGTGTATATAATTATGTGTCCTGCCCCGTGTATATAATTTTGGGTCCTGCCCCGTGTATATAATTATGTGTCCTGCCCCGTGTATATAATTATGTGTCCTGCCCCGTGTATATAATTATGTGTCCTGCCCCGTGTATATAATTATGTGTCCTGCCCCATGTATATAATGATGTGTCCTGCCCCGTGTATATAATTATGTGTCCTGCCCCGTGTATATAACTATGTGTCCTGCGCCGTGTATATAATTATGTGTCCTGCCCCATGTATATAATGATGTGTCCTGCCCCGTGTATATAATTATGTGTCCTGCCCCGTGTATATAACTATGTGTCCTGCCCCGTGTATATAATGATGTGTCCTGCCCCGTGTATATAATGATGCGTCCTGCCCCGTGTATATAATTATGTGTCCTGCCCCGTGTATATCATTATGCGTCCTGCCCCGTGTATGTAATTATGTGTCCTGCCCCGTGTATATAATTATGTGTCCTGCCCCGTGTATATAATTATGCGTCCTGCCCCGTGTATATAATTATGTGTCCTGCCCCGTGTATATAATTATGCGTCCTGCCCCGTGTATATAATTATGTGTCCTGCCCCGTGTATATAATTATGTGTCCTGCCCCGTGTATATAATTATGCGCCCTGCCCCGTGTATATAATTATGTGTCCTGCCCCGTGTATATAACTATGCGTCCTGCCCCGTGTATATAATTATGTGTCCTGCCCCGTGTATGTAATTATGTGTCCTGCCCCGTGTATATAATTATGCGTCCTGCCCCGTGTATATAATTATGTGTCCTGCCCCGTGTATATAATTATGTGTCCTGCCCCGTGTATATAATGATGTGTCCTGCCCCGTGTATATCACTATGTGTCCTGCCCCGTGTATATAATTATGTGTCCTGCCCCGTGTATATAATTATGTGTCCTGCCCCGTGTATATAACTGTGTGTCCTGCCCCGTGTATATAATTATGTGTCCTGCCCCGTGTATATAATGATGTGTCCTGCCCCGTGTATATCATTATGTGTCCTGCCCCGTGTATATAATTATGTGTCCTGCCCCGTGTATATAACTGTGTGTCCTGCCCCGTGTATATAATTATGCGTCCTGCCCCGTGTATATAATTATGCGTCCTGCCCCGTGTATATAATTATGTGTCCTGCCCCGAGTATATAATGATGTGTCCTGCCCCGTGTATATAATGATGTGTCCTGCCCCGTGTATATAATTATGTGTCCTGCCCCGTGTATATAATTATGTGTCCTGAACCGTGTATATAATTATGTGTCCTGCCCCGTGTATATAATTATGTGTCCTGCCCCGTGTATATAATTATGTGTCCTGCCCCGTGTATATAATTATGCGTCCTGCCCCGTGTATATAATGATGTGTCCTGCCCCGTGTATATAATGATGTGTCCTGCCCCGTGTATATAACTATGTGTCCTGCCCCGTGTATATCATTATGTGTCCTGCCCCGTGTATATCATTATGTGTCCTGCCCCGTGTATATAAATATGTGTCCTGCCCCGTGTATATAATTATGTGTCCTGCCCCGTGTATATAATTATGTGTCCTGCCCCGTGTATATAATTATGCGTCCTGCCCCGTGTATATAATTATGTGTCCTGCCCCGTGTATATAATTATGTGTCCTGCCCCGTGTATATAATTATGCGTCCTGCCCCGTGTATATAATTATGTGTCCTGCCCCGTGTATATAATTGTGTCCTGAATCGTGTATATAATTATGTGTCCTGCCCCGTGTATATAATTATGCGTCCTGCCCCGTGTATATAATTATGTGTCCTGCCCCGTGTATATAATTATGTGTCCTGAACCGTGTATATAATTATGTGTCCTGCCCCGTGTATATAATTATGCGTCCTGCCCCGTGTATATAATTATGTGTCCTGCCCCGTGTATATAATTATGCGTCCTGCCCCGTGTATATAATTATGCGTCCTGCCCCGTGTATATAATTATGCGTCCTGCCCCGTGTATATAATTATGCGTCCTGCCCCGTGTATATAATTATGTGTCATGCCTCGTGAATATAATTATGTGTCCTGCCCCGAGTATATAATTATGTGTCCTGCCCCGTGTATATAATTATGTGTCCTGCCCCGTGTATATAATTATGTGTCATGCCTCGTGTATATAATTATGTGTCCTGCCCCGTGTATATAATTATGTGTCCTGCCCCGTGTATATAACTGTGTGTCCTGCCCCGTGTATATAATTATGTGTCCTGCCCCGTGTATATAATTATGTGTCCTGCCCCGTGTATATAATTATGTGTCCTGCCCCGTGTATATAATTATGTGTCCTGCCCCGTGTATATAATTGTGTCCTGCCCCGTGTATATAATTATGTGTCCTGCCCCGAGTATATAATTATGTGTCCTGCCCCGTGTATATAATTATGTGTCCTGCCCCGTGTATATAATTATGTGTCCTGCCCCGTGTATATAATTATGTGTCCTGCCCCGTGTATATAATTATGTGTCCTGCCCCGTGTATATAATTATGTGTCCTGCCCCGTGTATATAATTGTGTCCTGCCCCGTGTATATAATTATGTGTCCTGCCCCGAGTATATAATTATGTGTCCTGCCCCGTGTATATAATTATGTGTCCTGCCCCGTGTATATAATTATGTGTCCTGCCCCGTGTATATAACTGTGTGTCCTGCCCCGTGTATATAATTATGTGTCCTGCCCCGTGTATATAATTATGTGTCCTGCCCCGAGTATATAATTATGTGTCCTGCCCTGTGTATATAATTATGTGTCCTGCCCCGTGTATATAATTATGTGTCCTGCCCCGTGTATATAATTATGTGTCCTGCCCCGTGTATATCATTATGTGTCCTGCCCCGTGTATATCATTATGTGTCCTGCCCCGTGTATATCATTATGTGTCCTGCCCCGTGTATATAATTATGTGTCCTGCCCCGTGTATATAATTATGCGTCCTGCCCCGTGTATATAATTATGCGTCCTGCCCCGTGTATATAATTATGCGTCCTGCCCCGTGTATATAATTATGCGTCCTGCCCCGTGTATATAATTATGCGTCCTGCCCCGTGTATATAATTATGTGTCCTGCCCCGTATATATAATTATGTGTCCTGCCCCGTGTATATAACTATGTGTCCTGCCCCGAGTATATAATTATGTGTCCTGCCCCGTGTATATAATTATGTGTCCTGCCCCGTGTATATAATTATGCGTCCATCCCCGTGTATATAATTATGTGTCCTGCCCCGTGTATATAATTATGTGTCCTGCCCTGTGTATATAATTATGCGTCCTGCCCCGTGTATATAATTATGTGTCCTGCCCCGTGTATATAATTATGCGTCCTGCCCCGTGTATATAATTATGCGTCCTGCCCCGTGTATATAATTATGTGTCCTGCCCCGTATATATAATTATGTGTCCTGCCCCGTATATATAATTATGTGTCCTGCCCCGTGTATATAATTATGTGTCCTGCCCCGAGTATATAATTATGTGTCCTGCCCCGTGTATATAATGATGTGTCCTGCCCCGTGTATATAATTATGCATCCTGCCCCGAGTATATAATTATGCGTCCTGCCCCGTGTATATAATGATGTGTCCTGCCCCGTGTATATAATGATGTGTCCTGCCCCGTGTATATAATTATGTGTCCTGCCCCGTGTATATAATTATGTGTCCTGCCCCGTGTATATAATTATGTGTCCTGCCCCGTGTATATAATTATGTGTCCTGCCCCGAGGATATAATTATGTGTCCTGCCCCGTGTATATAATTATGTGTCCTGCCCCGTGTATATAATTATGTGTCCTGCCCCGTGTATATAATTATGTGTCCTGCCCCGTGTATATAATTATGTGTCCTGCCCCGTGTATATAATTATGTGTCCTGCCCCGTGTATATAATTATGTGCCCTGCCCCGTGTATATAATTATGTGTCCTGCCCCGTGTATATAATTATGTGTCCTGCCCCGAGGATATAATTATGTGTCCTGCCCCGTGTATATAATTATGTGTCCTGCCCCGTGTATATAATTATGTGTCCTGCCCCGTGTATATAATTATGCGTCCTGCCCCGTGTATATAATTATGTGTCCTGCCCCGTGTGTATAATTATGTGTCCTGCCCCGTGTATATAATTATGTGTCCTGCCCCGTGTATATAATTATGCGTCCTGCCCCGTGTATATAATTATGCGTCCTGCCCCGTGTATATAACTATGTGTCCTGCCCCGTGTATATAATTATGTGTCCTGCCCCGTGTATATAATTATGTGTCCTGCCCCGTGTATATAATGATGTGTCCTGCCCCGTGTATATAATGATGTGTCCTGCCCTGTGTATATAATTATGTGTCCTGCCCCGTGTATATAATTATGTGTCCTGCCCCGTGTATATAATTATGTGTCCTGCCCCGTGTATATAATGATGTGTCCTGCCCCGTGTATATAATGATGTGTCCTGCCCTGTGTATATAATTATGTGTCCTGCCCCGTGTATATAATTATGTGTCCTGCCCCGTGTATATAATTATGTGTCCTGCCCCGTGTATATAATTATGTGTCCTGCCCCGTGTATATAATTATGTGTCCTGCCCCGTGTATATAATTATGCGTCCTGCCCCGTGTATATAATTATGCGTCCTGCCCCGTATATATAATTATGGGTCCTGCCCCGTATATATAATTATGTGTCCTGCCCCGTGTATATAATTATGTGTCCTGCCCCGAGTATATAATTATGTGTCCTGCCCCGTGTATATAATGATGCGTCCTGCCCCGTGTATATAATTATGCGTCCTGCCCCGTGTATATAATTATGCGTCCTGCCCCGAGTATATAATTATGTGTCCTGCCCCGTGTATATAATGATGTGTCCTGCCCCGTGTATATAATTATGTGTCCTGCCCCGTGTATATAATTATGTGTCCTGCCCCGTGTATATAATTATGTGTCCTGCCCCGTGTATATAATTATGTGTCCTGCCCCGTGTATATAATTATGTGCCCTGCCCCGTGTATATAATTATGTGCCCTGCCCCGTGTATATAATTATGTGTCCTGCCCCGAGGATATAATTATGTGTCCTGCCCCGTGTATATAATTATGTGTCCTGCCCCGTGTATATAATTATGTGTCCTGCCCCGTGTATATAATTATGTGTCCTGCCCCGTGTATATAATTATGTGCCCTGCCCCGTGTATATAATTATGCGTCCTGCCCCGTGTATATAATTATGCGTCCTGCCCCGTGTGTATAATTATGTGTCCTGCCCCGTGTATATAATTATGTGTCCTGCCCCGTGTATATAATTATGTGTCCTGCCCCGTGTATATAATTATGCGTCCTGCCCCGTGTATATAATTATGCGTCCTGCCCCGTGTATATAACTATGTGTCCTGCCCCGTGTATATAATTATGTGTCCTGCCCCGTGTATATAATTATGTGTCCTGCCCCGTGTATATAATTATGCGTCCTGCCCCGTGTATATAATTATGTGCCCTGCCCCGTGTATATAATTATGTGTCCTGCCCCGTGTATATAATTATGTGTCCTGCCCCGTGTATATAATTATGTGTCCTGCCCCGTGTATATAATTATGTGTCCTGCCCCGTGTATATAATTATGTGTCCTGCCCCGTGTGTATAATTATGCGTCCTGCCCCGTGTGTATAATTATGTGTCCTGCCCCGTGTATATAATTATGTGTCCTGCCCCGTGTATATAATTATGTGTCCTGCCCCGTGTATATAATTATGCGTCCTGCCCCGTGTATATAATTATGTGTCCTGCCCCGTGTATATAACTATGTGTCCTGCCCCGTGTATATAATTATGTGTCCTGCCCCGTGTATATAATTATGTGTCCTGCCCCGAGTATATAATTATGTGTCCTGCCCCGTGTATATAATTATGTGTCCTGCCCCGTGTATATAATTATGTGTCCTGCCCCGTGTATATAATTATGTGTCCTGCCCCGTGTATATAATTATGTGCCCTGCCCCGTGTATATAATTATGTGTCCTGCCCAGTGTATATAATTATGTGTCCTGCCCCGAGGATATAATTATGTGTCCTGCCCCGTGTATATAATTATGCGTCCTGCCCCGTGTATATAATTATGCGTCCTGCCCCGTGTATATAATTATGCGTCCTGCCCCGTGTGTATAATTATGTGTCCTGCCCCGTGTATATAATTATGTGTCCTGCCCCGTGTATATAATTATGTGTCCTGCCCCGTGTATATAATTATGCGTCCTGCCCATGTATATAATTATGCGTCCTGCCCCGTGTATATAACTATGTGTCCTGCCCCGTGTATATAATTATGTGTCCTGCCCCGTGTATATAATTATGCGTCCTGCCCCGTGTATATAATTATGCGTCCTGCCCCGTGTATATAATTATGTGCCCTGCCCCGTGTATATAATTATGTGTCCTGCCCCGTGTATATAATTATGTGTCCTGCCCCGAGGATATAATTATGTGTCCTGCCCCGTGTATATAATTATGTGTCCTGCCCCGTGTGTATAATTATGCGTCCTGCCCCGTGTGTATAATTATGTGTCCTGCCCCGTGTATATAATTATGCGTCCTGCCCCGTGTATATAATTATGCGTCCTGCCCCGTGTATATAATTATGCGTCCTGCCCCGTGTATATAATTATGTGTCCTGCCCCGTGTATATAATTATGTGTCCTGCCCCGTGTATATAATTATGTGTCCTGCCCCGTGTATATAATTATGCGTCCTGCCCCGTGTATATAATTATGCGTCCTGCCCCGTGTATATAATGATGCGTCCTGCCCCGTGTATATAATGATGTGTCCTGCCCCGTGTATATAATGATGTGTCCTGCCCCGAGTATATAATTATGTGTCCTGCCCCGAGTATATAATTATGTGTCCTGCCCCGTGTATATAATTATGTGTCCTGCCTCGTGTATATAATTATGTGTCCTGCCCCGTGTATATAATTATGTGTCCTGCCCCGAGTATATAATTATGTGTCCTGCCCCGAGTATATAATTATGTGTCCTGCCCCGTGTATATAATTATGTGTCCTGCCCCGTGTATATAATTATGTGTCCTGCCCCGTGTATATAATTATGTGTCCTGCCCCGAGTATATAATTATGTGTCCTGCCCCGAGTATATAATTATGTGTCCTGCCCCGTGTATATAATTATGTGTCCTGCCCCGTGTATATAATTATGTGTCCTGCCCCGTGTATATAATTATGTGTCCTGCCCCGTGTATATAATTATGTGTCCTGCCCCGTGTATATAATTATGCGTCCTGCCCCGAGTATATAATTATGCGTCCTGCCCCGTGTATATAATTATGCGTCCTGCCCCGTGTATATAATTATGCGTCCTGCCCCGAGTATATAATTATGCGTCCTGCCCCGTGTATATAATTATGCGTCCTGCCCCGTGTATATAATTATGTGTCCTGCCCCGTGTATATAATTATGTGTCCTGCCCCGTGTATATAATTATGTGTCCTGCCCCGAGTATATAATTATGTGTCCTGCCCCGAGTATATAATTATGTGTCCTGCCCCGAGTATATAATTATGTGTCCTGCCCCGTGTATATAATTATGTGTCCTGCCTCGTGTATATAATTATGTGTCCTGCCCCGTGTATATAATTATGTGTCCTGCCCCGAGTATATAATTATGTGTCCTGCCCCGAGTATATAATTATGTGTCCTGCCCCGTGTATATAATTATGTGTCCTGTCTCGTGTATATAATTATGTGTCCTGCCCCGTGTATATAATTATGTGTCCTGCCCCGAGTATATAATTATGTGTCCTGCCCCGAGTATATAATTATGTGTCCTGCCCCGTGTATATAATTATGTGTCCTGCCCCGTGTATATAATTATGTGTCCTGCCCCGTGTATATAATTATGTGTCCTGCCCCGTGTATATAATTATGTGTCCTGCCCCGTGTATATAATTATGTGTCCTGCCCCGAGTATATAATTATGTGTCCTGCCCCGAGTATATAATTATGTGTCCTGCCCCGTGTATATAATTATGCGTCCTGCCCCGTGTATATAATTATGCGTCCTGCCCCGTGTATATAATTATGCGTCCTGCCCCGTGTATATAATTATGCGTCCTGCCCCGTGTATATAATTATGCGTCCTGCCCCGTGTATATAATTATGCGTCCTGCCCCGTGTATATAATTATGTGTCCTGCCTCGTGTATATAATTATGTGTCCTGCCCCGTGTATATAATTATGCGTCCTGCCCCGTGTATATAATTATGTGTCCTGCCCCGTGTATATAATTATGTGTCCTGCCCCGTGTATATAATTATGCGTCCTGCCCCGTGTATATAATTATGCATCCTGCCCCGTGTATATAATTATGCGTCCTGCCCCGTGTATATAATTATGCGTCCTGCCCCGTGTATATAATTATGCGTCCTGCCCCGAGTATATAATTATGTGTCCTACCCCGTGTATATAATTATGTGTCCTGCCCCGTGTATATAATTATGTGTCCTGCCCCGTGTATATAATTATGCGTCCTGCCCCGTGTATATAAATATGTGTCCTGCCCCGTGTATATAATTATGTGTCCTGCCCCGTGTATATAATTATGTGTCCTGCCCCGTGTATATAATTATGTGTCCTGCCCCGTGTATATAATTATGTGTCCTGCCCCGTGTATATAATTATGCGTCCTGCCCCGTGTATATAAATATGCGTCCTGCCCCGTGTATATAAATATGCGTCCTGCCCCGTGTATATAATTATGCGTCCTGCCCCGTGTATATAATTATGTGTCCTGCCCCGTGTATATAACTATGTGTCCTGCCCCGTGTATATAATTATGTGTCCTGCCCCGTGTATATAATTATGTGTCCTGCCCCGTGTATATAATTATGTGTCCTGCCCCGTGTATATAATTATGCGTCCTGCCCCGTGTATATAAATATGCGTCCTGCCCCGTGTATATAAATATGCGTCCTGCCCCGTGTATATAATTATGTGTCCTGCCCCGTGTATATAATTATGTGTCCTGCCCCGTGTATATAATTATGTGTCCTGCCCCGTGTATATAATTATGTGTCCTGCCCCGTGTATATAATTATGTGTCCTGCCCCGTGTATATAATTATGTGTCCTGCCCCGTGTATATAATTATGTGTCCTGCCCCGTGTATATAATTATGTGTCCTGCCCCGTGTATATAATCATGTGTCCTGCCCCGTGTATATAATTATGTGTCCTGCCCCGTGTATATAATTATGTGTCCTGCCCCGTGTATATAATCATGTGTCCTGCCCCGTGTATATAATCATGTGTCCTGCCCCGTGTATATAATCATGTGTCCTGCCCCGTGTATATAATCATGTGTCCTGCCCCGTGTATATAATTATGTGTCCTGCCCCGTGTATATAATTATGTGTCCTGCCCCGTGTATATAAATATGTGTCCTGCCCCGAGTATATAATTATGCGTCCTGCCCCGTGTATATAATTATGTGTCCTGCCCCGTGTATATAATTATGTGTCCTGCCCCGTGTATATAATTATGTGTCCTGCCCCGAGTATATAATTATGTGTCCTGCCCGAGTATATAATTATGCGTCCTTCCCCGAGTATATAATTATGCGTACTGCCCCGTGTATATAATTATGTGTCCTGCCCCGTGTATATAATTATGCGTCCTGCCCCGTGTATATAATTATGCGTCCTGCCCACGTCTAGTGCGCACTTCTACATTACTATACCAGTGATGGGTGTCACATGCAGATGACGCATCTGTTGCAGATATTCACTGGGCGACAATATACTCTAGGTGAAATTTGTTACAGCATGTCTTCAGGAACGCTGGGTTTAGCCTCCCTGCATACCATTCCTAAGGGCCAGGTTATACAGCTCTGACTCCTACCTACCCCTGTGGTGCTGAGTAGTTGAGTAAGTGCCCATTGCAGTTGTATAGTTTATCGCATTGTTTGTGACTTGTGCTTAGTTCTGCTGTCTGACTTTAATACTATGTTGTTATATATACGTATTATATCTCTTTTCTGTCCCTCTCAAACCTTTGGATTGTTATGTTCCTAAACTAAATCAAGCTGACCAACTTGCTTCTCGCCTAGAATCAGCACCAGTACAACAACCACCTTGGGTGGCTTCTTTTGCGCAGGTTTTGACGCGTATAGCGGATCACTTGGCTACACCTGCTATACCTCCAGCTACAGGGTTTCCTCCACAGCCTCCATGGGGAGATGTGTTCTCACATTCAGTCCAGGATTTGGCTCAGACCGGCCTTTCAGCAGATGTTACAGGATGACAAGTCTGTGGAAGGGAAAGCACGTAGACGTCTGACACCGTCCTCAGTCTACACAGCTTTCAGGATGTGAGATGTCATCAGAAGATGAGGCTGTCTCCTCTCTCCCTGAGTCCCCCTCAGGTGAAGAAGATTGTCTCAGTGGATGTGCCCGCATTGATTCACGTGGTAAAGTCCATATTGACAATAGAAGAACAGGAGCCACCATCAAAGTCTAAGACTCCAGTCTTAGCTGAATACCCGCAATCAGATCAGCTTACTGAAATCATGCAGGAAGCATGGGGTACACCAAATAAGAGGTTTACACTGCCAAAGAAAATGGCTTCTTTTTACCCTCTTCCACCGGTAGAATGTGCTTAATGGGAACTACCTCCCACAGTTGATGCTCATGTGGCACGTCTAGTGCGCACTTCCACATTTCTATACCAGTGATGGGGAATCTTTGGCACTCCAGCTGTTGTTGAACTACACATCCCAGCATGCCCTACTACAGTGTTAGCATGGCCAAATAGCAAAACTGTAGCAAGGCATGCTGGGATGTGTAGTTCAACAACAGCTGGAGTGCCAAAGGTTCCCCATCACTGGCCTATTCCATAAAAGTCTTCTTTGAAAGACCTGACAGACAGAAAAGTTGAAACCTGTCTTAAATCCATTTTTCCCTTACGGGGGCAATTACAAGACCAGCTATGGCCTTAGCATGGGTGGCCAAGGCTGTTGCAGGCTGGGTGGACACATTTAGAGGATAGTCTTTCGGTCAACGCCACAAGAGAACAGCTATCCTATATAACAAATATAAGGCAAGCAGCTGCCTAGTTGGAATAAGCAGCCTTAGATACAGGCCTACAAGCTTCCCAAGCTTCAGCTACCTCAGTAGTAGCCAGCCGAGCAGTGTGGCTACGGCCCTGGAAGAGGGCTTCAGAATCCAAGAAGACGTTGGAATCCCTCCCTTTGCTGAAGATATTCTGTTTGGAATGGAATTGGAGAAAATAGTGTCCATCTTAGTAGCTTCTAAATCAGTGTTTCTGCTCTCAACATCAACTTCTAAACCGAAATCCTCTGCTTTCCGGTCCTTTCAGACCCAGGTCAAAGCAAAAGGACAAGCTTATTCCAGACAGTTTCAATCAACTGTTTCAATCAAAACCGTTACATGCCTGGGCAGCCAGACGTCCGATTTCCAAATCAGAAGACATACCCTCCACCTGACCACGCGGGCCTCCACCTGTGGGACACCAGGGTGGGAGGCAGACTTCTGCAGTTTGCACAGGTATGGTGTCAGTCCACCACAGATACCGGGGTGCAAGAAGTGGTTTCTTAGAGATCTTAGCGGTAAAATGGAAGTGTATTTCATATATGCAGCAGCTGTGTAGTGTGTGACTCACATTACGCGTTTCACTGCACCTGGCCCCTTCATGGGAGGATGTCAGAGAAGTAGTCTCACCTTGTCAGAGTAATGAGTAAGGGGTATATTTACTAAGGTGTGGCTTTTTAGAAGTAGAGATGTTGCCCATAGCAACCATTCAGATTCTACTTACCATTTATCTAGCACCTATTAGGGCAGGCATTCAAACGGTCCTCAAGGCACACCAACAGTGCAGGTTGTAGTGATATCCAGGCTGCAGCACAGATGGTTAAATCAAAATAACTGAGCTACTAATTAAGTCACCTGTGTTCAAGCCTGGATATCACTAAAACCAGGACTGTTATAGGCGATTTCACTGCACGATATGAACGATCTCGTTCATTAATGAACGAGATATCGTTCATATCGTGCAGTGTGGAGTCCCCAGCGATGAACGATGCGTGGCCCCGTGCTCGTTCATCGCTGGGGCCATGTCGGCTGTGCATGCAGGTCAATATAGACGAGATCGTCCATATTTGCCTGCAAGTCTACGGAGCCGGGTGACGGGGGGAGTGAAGAAACTTCACTCCCCCCGTCACTGCCCTCCCGCCGCCGATTCGCTTGTCGGCCGAATCGGCCGTCGGGCACCTCGGCGGCGCATCGCCGAATGTGTAGGGCCCCTTAGTGTGCCTTGAGGGCCGTGGTTGGGAATGCCTGTATTAGAGGATAAAAGCTAGACCCCGGTTTGGTTGCTATGTGTCATGAGGTGAGTACTCACTGCCGCCGAGTCCGGGGTCTGCCCGCTGTGCGACCGCAGGGGGACATTGCGCGGGAACTCACCACCGCGAGGTCCGGGGTCCGGCCACTGTCGGTATGGCTGCTGTGGTGCTAGTGTGGCTGCAGGGAGGGGGCGGGGCGGTCAGCAGTGAGGATGTTGTGACTTCTGGGAGACCAGGAATATTGAGAATCAGGTAGGCTGCAGTGTTTCTGTGTGTTTGCAGCACAGGAGGCGGCCATGTTGGAGACCAGTTTATGCTGTACCACTGGGGTAAGTGGTTAGCCAATCCCGTGGCTTCACTTCCTATAAATAAGCTGAGCATTAGGCACTCTCTTCCAGTGCTTTGTTGTTACTAGACAGCCAATACAAGGGCCAATATAGCTACATTCCCCCCATGGGCCTCTACTCACCCCATGCACCCCTGTCACTACATCCCCCCCCCCCCCCTCCCATAGGCCCCTGTCACCACATCCCCCCCACTGGGCCCATCACCCCCCAGTCCCACACTGGCTCTCCACCATGGCTGGCACTGTGTGTGCTGGGATATGAAGACTAGGTGGCTGCAGCCCGGTCAGTAACACAGCAGCTGTGACCACACATCACCCATTATTATTATTATACACATCACAGCATCAGGACGGGGCAGGCGCCATGTTCCCGGCTCCATATGGGCGCCGCCATGTTGGCTTAGTCTGAGCAAGCGCTGATAAAGATGTATACAGGGAGCCGGGGCTAGAGAGTAGGCGGGGCTAATGATGGCTGAGTGACGGGAAGCTGCGTTCTGTGGGCGGAGCTGGAGGTAGTTGAGTGACGAGGCATTGCGGCCTATGAGAGGGAGAGAGGGCGGGGCTGGGTGTGACTGACTGAAAGAGTAGGCGTGGCCTCTGTGAATAGGCAGGAGAGTGATAGAATACGGAAGCCAATGGGCGGGGCAGTGTGGTTCTATGACGAGACGATGCGTCCTATGGGCAGTGAGAGGGCGGGGCTGGAGGTAAATGAGTGACGGAGTGTTGCAGCCTATGAGAATGAGAGAGGGCGTGGCTGAGTGTGATAGTGACTAGAGGCGCCCAATGGGTAGTGAGTGGGCGGGGCTGCTTCTGGTTGCTGAGTTACCGTGGTAGACACTACCCATAATCCCATGCGCTAGGATGACGAGCCTACGGAAATACCGCCCCGCCCACTTCCGGTACACATTCTTCTGTCCACGGTGTTATCTCTCCTGCCGCCTCATCCTCCAGGTAATGTCCTATCATCCCTCCTGTCTCCTGCCCCCACCTCTCCTAATACCCCCTCTCCTGCCCCAACCTCTCCTAATACCCCCTCTCCTGCCCCAACCTCTCCTAATACCCCCTCTCCTGCCCCAACCTCTCCTAATACCCCCTCTCCTGCCCCAACCTCTCCTAATACCCCCTCTCCTGCCCCAACCTCTCCTAATACCCCCTCTCCTGCCCCCATCCTCTCCTAATACCCCCTCTCCTGCCCCCATCCTCTCCTAATACCCCCTCTCCTGCCCCATCCTCTCCTAATACCCCCTATCCTGCCCCATCCTCTCCTAATACCCCCACTCCTGCCCCCACCTCTCCTAATACCCCCTATCCTGCCCCATCCTCTCCTAATACCCCCTCTCCTGCCCCCACCTCTCCTAATACCCCCTCTCCTGCCCCCAACCTCTCCTAATACCCCCTCTGCAGCCCCAACCTCTCCTAATACCCCCTCTCCTGCCCCCATCCTCTCCTAATACCCCCACTACTGCCCCATCCTCTCCTAATACCCCCTTTCCTGCCCCATCGTCTCCTGCCCAGAACCTCTCCTTATACCCCCTCTCCTGCCCACATCCTCTCCTAATACCCCCTCACCTGCCCCCAACCTCACCTAATACCCCCTCTCCTGCCCACAACCTCTCCTAATACCCCATCTCCTGCCCCGAACCTCTCCTAATACCCCCTCTCCTGCCCCCATCCTCTCCTAATACCCCCTCTCCTGCCCCCATCCTCTCTTAATACCCCCTCTCCTGCCCCCATCCTCTCTTAATACCCCCTTTCCTGCCCCATCCTCTCCTAATACCCCCTCACCTGCCCCCAATCTCCCCTAATACTCCCTCTCCTGCCCACAACCTCTCCTAATACCCCATCTCCTGCCCCCAACCTCTTCTAATACCCCATCTCCTGCCCCCAACCCCTCCTAATACCCCATCTCCTGCCCCCAACCCCTCCTAATACCCCATCTCCTGCCCCCAACCCCTCCTAATACCCCATCTCCTGTCCCCATCCTCTCCTAATACCCCCTCTCCAGCCCCCATCCTCTCCTAATACCCCCTCTCCAGCCCCCATCCTCTCCTAATACCCCCTCTCCAGCCCCCATCCACTCCTAATACCCCCTCTCCAGCCCCCATCCTCTCCTAATACCCCCTCTCCTGCCCCAACCTCTCCTAATACCCCCTCTCCTGCCCCATCCTCTCCTAATACCCCCTCTCCTGCCCCATCCTCTCCTAATACCACCTCTCCTGCCCCATCCTCTCCTAATACCCCCTCTCCAGCCCCCATCCTCTCCTAATACCCCTCTCCTGCCCCCATCCTCTCCTAATACCCCCTCTCCTGCCCCCATCCTCTCTTAATACCGCCTCTCCTGCCCCCATCCTCTCCTAATACCCCCTCTCCAGCCCCCATCCTCTCCTAATACCCCTCTCCTGCCCCCATCCTCTCCTAATACCCCCTCTCCTGCCCCCATCCTCTCTTAATACCCCCTCTCCTGCCCCCATCCTCTCTTAATACCCCCTCTCCTGCCCCCATCCTCTCTTAATACCCCCTCTCCTGCCCCCATCCTCTCTTAATACCCCCTCTCCTGTCCCCATCCTCTCTTAATACCCCCTCTCGTGCCCCCAACCTCTCCTAATACCCTCTCTGCAGCCCCAACCTCTCCTAATACCCCCTCTCCTGCCCCCATCCTCTCCTAATACCCCCACTACTGCCCCCATCCTCTCCTAATACCCCCTTTCCTGCCCCATCCTCTCCTGCCCAGAACCTCTCCTTATACCCCCTCTCCTGCCCACATCCTCTCCTAATACCCCCTCACCTGCCCCCAACCTCACCTAATACCCCCTCTCCTGCCCACAACCTCTCCTAATACCCCATCTCCTGCCCCGAACCTCTCCTAATACCCCCTCTCCTGCCCACATCCTCTCCTAATACCCCCTCACCTGCCCCCAATCTCACCTAATACTCCCTCTCCTGCCCACAACCTCTCCTAATACCCCATCTCCTGCCCCCAACCTCTTCTAATACCCCATCTCCTGCCCCCAACCCCTCCTAATACCCCATCTCCTGCCCCATCCTCTCCTAATACCCCATATCCTGCCCCCATCCTCTCCTAATACCCCATATCCTGCCCCCATCCTCTCCTAATACCCCCTCTCCAGCCCCCATCCTCTCCTAATACCCCCTCTCCAGCCCCCATCCTCTCCTAATACCCCCTCTCCAGCCCCCATCCTCTCCTAATACCCCCTCTCCAGCCCCCATCCTCTCCTAATACCCCCTCTCCTGCCCCAACCTCTCCTAATACCCCCTCTCCTGCCCCATCCTCTCCTAATACCCCCTCTCCTGCCCCATCCTCTCCTAATACCCCCTCTCCTGCCCCATCCTCTCCTAATACCCCCTCTCCTGCCCATCCTCTCTTAATACCCCCTCTCCTGCCCCCATCCTCTCTTAATACCCCCTCTCCTGCCCCCATCCTCTCCTAATACCCCCTCTCCAGCCCCCATCCTCTCCTAATACCCCTCTCCTGCCCCCATCCTCTCCTAATACCCCCTCTCCTGCCCACAACCTCTCCTAATACCCCCTCTCCTGCCCACAACCTCTCCTAATACCCCCTCTCCTGCCCACAACCTCTCCTAATACCCCCTCTCCTGCCCACAACCTCTCCTAATACCCCCTCTCCTGCCCACAACCTCTCCTAATACCCCCTCTCCTGCCCCCAACCTCCCCTAATACCCCCTCACCTGCCCCCAATCTCACCTAATACTCCCTCTCCTGCCCACAACCTCTCCTAATACCCCATCTCCTGCCCACAACCTCACCTAATACCCCCTCTCCTGCCCCCAACCTCTCCTAATCCCCCCCTCTCTTGCCCCCAACCTCTCCTAATCCCCCCCCTCTCCTGCCCCCAACCTCTCCTAATCCCCCCCCTCTCCTGCCCCCAACCTCTCCTAATCCCCCCCCTCTCCTGCCCCCAACCTCTCCTAATCCCCCCTCTCCTGCCCCCAACCTCTCCTAATCCCCCCTCTCCTGCCCCCAACCTCTCCTAATCCCCCCTCTCCTGCCCCCAACCTCTCCTAATCCCCCCTCTCCTGCCCCCAACCTCTCCTAATCCCCCCTCTCCTGCCCCCAACCTCTCCTAATCCCCCCTCTCCTGCCCCCAACCTCTCCTAATCCCCCCTCTCCTGCCCCCAACCTCTCCTAATCCCCCCTTTCATGCCCCCAACCTTTCCTAATCCCCCCTCTCCTTCCCCTGACACTCTCCTAATGCCCCCTCTCCTGCTGACCCTACAGTCTCCTAATGCCCCTTCACCTACCCCTGACATTCTCCGAATACCCCCTCATCTGCTGCCCTTTCCTTCTCCTAATACCCCCTCTCCTGCTAGTCCGGACATTCTCCTAATGCCCCCTCACTTGCTGCCCCTGACATTCTCCTAATACCCCCACACCTGCTCCTGTATTCTCATAATGGCCCCTCACCTGCTGCCCCTGTATTCCCCTAATGGCCCCTCACCTGCTGCCCCTGACATGCTCCTAATACACCCTCACCTGCTCCTGTATTCTCCTAATGGCCCCTCACCTGCTGCCCCTGCATTCTCCTAATGGCCCCTCACCTGCTGCCCCTGCATTCTCCTAATGGCCCCTCACCTGCTGCCCCTGCATTCTCCTAATGGCCCCTCACCTGCTGCCCCTGCATTCTCCTAATGGCCCCTCACCTGCTGCCCCTGCATTCTCCTAATGGCCCCTCACCTGCTGCCCCTGCATTCTCCTAATGGCCCCTCACCTGCTGCACCTGCATTCTCCTAATGCCTCCTCAACTGCTGCCCCTGACATTCTCCTAATGCCCCCTCACTTGCTGCCCCTGACATTCTCCTAATACCCCCAGACCTGCTCCTGTATTCTCCTAATGGCCCCTCACCTGCTGCCCCTGCATTCTCCTAATGGCCTCTCACCTGCTGCCCCTGACATGCTCCTAATACCCCCTCACCTGCTCCTGTATTCTCCTAATGGCCCCTCACCTGCTGCCCCTGCATTCTCCTAATGGACCCTAACCTGCTGCCCCTGTATTCTCCTAATGGCCCCTCACCTGCTGCCCCTGACATTCTCCTAATGCCCCATCACCTGCTGCCCCTATATTCTCCTAATACCCCCTCACCTGCTATCCCTGATGTCCTAATACCCCCTCACCTGCTGCCCCTCTATTCTAATACCCCCACTCCTACCCCTGACATTTTCCTAATACCCCCTCACCTGCTGCCCCTGAAATTCTCCTAATAACCCCTCTCCTGCCACTTACATACTCCCCCTCTCCTGCCCTCAACCTTTCCTAATGCCCCCTCACCAACCGCTATATTCTCCTAATGCCCCCTCACCAGTCCCTATATTCTCCTAATGCCCCCTCGCCTGCTGCCCCTATATTCTCCTAATGCCCCCTCACCTGCTGCCCCTATATTCTAATGCCCCCTCACCTGCTGCCCCCATCCTCTCCTAATACCCCCTCTCCTGCCCCCATCCTCTCCTAATACCCCCTCTCGTGCCCCCATCCTCTCCCAATACCCCCTCTCGTGCCCCCATCCTCTCCTAATACCCCCTCTCGTGCCCCCATCCTCTCCTTATACCCCCTCTCCTGCCCACAACCTCTCCTAATACCCCCTTTCCTGCCCCCAACCTAATCCCCCCCTCTCCTGCCCACAACCTCTCCTAATACCCCCTTTCCTGCCCCCAACCTCACCTAATACCCCCTTTCCTGCCCCCAACCTTTCCTAATCCCCCCTCTCCTTCCCCTGACACTCTCCTAATGCCCCCTCACCTGTCCCTGACACTCTCCTAATGCCCCCTCACCTGCTGACCCTACAGTCTCCTAATGCCCCTTCACCTACCCCTGATATTCTCCTAATACCCCCTCATCTGCTGCCCTTTCCTTCTCCTAATAGCCCCTCTCCTGCTAGTCCGGACATTCTCCTAATGCCCCCTCACTTGCTGCCCCTGACATTCTCCTAATACCCCCACACCTGCATTCTCCTAATGGCCCCTCACCTGCTGCCCCTGTATTCCCCTAATGGCCGTTCACCTGCTGCCCCTGCATTCTCCTAATGCCTCCTCACCTGCTGCCCCTGCATTCTCCTAATGCCTCCTCACCTGCTGCCCCTGACATTCTCCTAATGCTCCCTCACTTGCTGCCCCTGACATTCTCCTAATACCCCCACACCTGCTCCTGTATTCTCCTAATGGCCCCTCACCTGCTGCCCCTGCATTCTCCTAATGGCCCCTCACCTGCTGCCCCTGCATTCTCCTAATGGCCCCTCACCTGCTGCCCCTGCATTCTCCTAATGGCCCCTCACCTGCTGCCCCTGCATTCTCCTAATGGCCCCTCACCTGCTGCCCCTGCATTCTCCTAATGGCCCCTCACCTGCTGCCCCTGCATTCTCCTAATGGCCCCTCACCTGCTGCCCCTGACATTCTCCTAATACCCCCTCACCTGCTCCTGTATTCTCCTAATGGCCCCTCACCTGCTGCCCCTGTATTCTCCTAATGGCCCCTCACCTGCTGCCCCTGACATTCTCCTAATGCCCCCTCACCTGCTACCCCTGATGTCCTAATACCCCCTCACCTACTGCCCCTCTATTCTAATACCCCCACTCCTACCCCTGACATTTTCCTAATACACCCTCACCTGCTGCCCCTGAAATTCTCCTAATAACCCCTCTCCTGCCACTTACATACTCCCCCTCTCCTGCCCTCAACCTTTCCTAATGCCCCCTCACCAACCCCTATATTCTCCTAATGCCCCCTCACCAACCCCTATATTCTCCTAATGCCCCCTCACCTGCTGCCCTTATATTCTCCTAATGCCCCCTCACCTGCTGCCCCTATATTCTCCTAATGCCCCCTCACCTGCTGCCCCTATATTCTCCTAATGCCCCCTCACCTGCTGCCCCTATATTCTCCTAATGCCCCCTCACCTGCTGCCCCTATATTCTCCTAATGCCCCCTCACCTGCTGCCCCTATATTCTCCTACTGCCCCCTCACCTGCTGCCCCTATATTCTCCTACTGCCCCCTCACCTGCTGCCCCTATATTCTCCTACTGCCCCCTCACCTGCTGCCCCTATATTCTCCTACTGCCCCCTCACCTGCTGCCCCTATATTCTCCTACTGCCCCCTCACCTGCTGCCCCTATATTCTCCTACTGCCCCCTCACCTGCTGCCCCTATATTCTCCTAATGCCCCCTCACCTGCTGCCCCTATATTCTCCTAATGCCCCCTCACCTGCTGTCCCTATATTCTCCTAATGCCCTCTCACCTGCTGCCCCTATATTATCCTAATGCCCCCTCACATGCCCATTCATTCTCCTAATGCCCTCTCACCTGTCCCTGACACTCTCCTAATGCCCCCTCACCTACTGTTCCTATATTCTTCTATTGCCCCCTCTCCTGCCACTGACATTCTCCTAATAACCCCTCACCTGCTGCCCTTATATTCTCCTAATGCCCCCTCACTTGCTGCCCCTGACATTCTCCTAATAACCCCTCTCCTGCTAGCCCTGATATGCTCCTAATGCCCCCATGCTCCTAATGCCCCCTCACCTGCGGCCCCTGACATTCTCCTAATGCCCTCTCGCCTGCTGCCCCGGACATTCTCCTAATACCCCCTCACCTGCTGCCCCTGACATTCTCCTAATGCCCTCTCACCTGCTGCCCCGGGCATTCTCCTAATGCCCCCTCACCTGCTGCCCCTGACATTCTCCTAATGCCCCCTGCTCATCACCTGCCGCCCCCTGCCTGTACCCTTCCACCCGCTGTCTGTCACCCACCTCTCATGCCATCCCCTGCAAGTCATCTGCCACTCCCTGTATGTCACCCGCCTCTCCTGCCACCCGCTGCCTGTACCCTGTCACCCACCTCTCTTGCCACCACCTGCCGCCCCCAGTCTGTATCCTACCACCCAGTCCTGTACCCAGCCGCCCCACCCTGTTTCCTGCCGCCCTCTCCCTGTACCCTATCAATCACCTGCAGCTCCCTGCCTCTCCTACCACCCCCGTCTATCACCTGCCACCACCTGCCTCTTCTAACACCCCCTGCTATCATCTTCCACCACCTGCATCTCCTACCACCCCCCTGCCCGTCACCTGGCTCTCCTGCTTGGACCCTGCCTCACCTGCAGCCCCCTACCCATCTCTTGCCACTCCCTGGCTGTACCCTGACACATCTCCCTCTCCGGCCACCTCCTTTTCATCACCTACCGACCCCCACCTGGCCATTACCTGCGCCCCCCCCCCCCCAGCCGTCACCTGCTGTCCCCCCCCGCCTTTTCTACAAACCCCTGCCTGTCATCTGCCTCTCCTGCTTCTCCTACCACCGCCTGTCCATAACCTGACATCCGCTTTCTCTCCTACGACCCGCTGCATGGTTCCCGACTGGGGAGGGGTGTGTGACCGGTTGCTGCATGGCGGAGTGGTGTGTGACCGGTGGCTGCATGGGGGAGGGGTGCGTGTCAGGTGGCTACATGGGTGCGGGGTAGGTGACCAGTATGCACATCAGTGAGGGTAGGTGTGGCCGGAGAGACCAACCAGCCACACGTGAAATGGCGGCTGCGGCACTGAAGGTGTTAACCCTCGTGCCTGGCGCCATATTAAGGGACAATGGGCGCTGGGCGTCACTGTTAAACGTACTTACGGCGCTGGGCACGGACTGTTTAAAAGTTTGTTTAATTATGTGTTTTACTTTTAACATGTCATATGTAGTGCTCTGTGCACCATTGCAGGAAGACATGTTTAACTGTATCTATTTTATATTCAAGACAGGCTTGGTGTATATTTAAAGGAAAAATGCAGTTACTATAGCTGTCTGAATATGCATCTCTTATCCTCTGGAAATAGGAAGGGGCATGCTAAGGGTCAGAGAGGTGTGAAGGACAATACCTTTTGATGTGTAAGTTCCTTAGAGAGAGATGCTAATCATTGGGTTTATGGGCTTGGATTTGATATACGACCCCTGAATGGAAGTTAAAGGAAGGAAGACCGTTTGTTTGTATTGTAGCCATTCCTGTTGTAATCTTAAACACTGAGATTGCCTGCAGATGGGAATGACCAGACACATTTGTATTTTGAAGATATGTGATAAATTTATCAATAGTGAATGTTAATCTGATACCAAACGTTGTCTGGGTGACAGGAAGGAGGATATTGTTTTATTGCACTTATATCCTTGTAAAATGTAATTTATTGGTATTTTGTAAAATAACCTGATTCGTTGGAGAAGACAGGGAGGGCTTACCCCCCTGTGATACTGTGTGGAAAACTGACATAAAAAGGAGACCTGCGTGCCTCCAGAGTTGTAGTTATACCATCTTATTCTGCTGGAACATCTTGCTGTAATGCTGTTGCCCCTAGCAATAGGGAAGAGTTCTCTTTAGAACTATATTTGAGCAAATAAACATCATTGCCTCAAGAAGATTGCTTCATCTTGTGACCAACAGGGTTAGGCCAAACCTAGCCCCGTTCTCCGGCTGTCCAGGGAAGCACCTGACGTCTCCAAGCTCCGCCTTCCACCAGCTACCGGTAGAGGCCTAGCAAGTGGCTAGTGGGGATTCGTCGACACCGCACAGGTGTGGTAAAGCAGTGCGTCGGCACATACAGAGCAGAACCGTGGTTCCAAACGCCACGGCAGGTTAGGAGTTTGGTGGTGGCAGCAAGAACCCGCCCACAGCGCAGTGGGTGGAGTCAGTAACAGGCGGTTACTGACGGTAAGCAGGGAATCCCCTATGTGGTCAGGCCTCGTGCGGCTTGACCTTCCATTCTGTGCGCAGTCAACGGGACGCGGAAGCTGCGAGTGCTTCCGTACGGTATCGTCCTGTCACAGAAATTGGTGGCATAGTGGTGGGATAATCCCAGGCGGCTTTTCATCACCTGATTGGAGAAGCCGAGTTACTCAGGAGAGGAGTAACTGCAGCGCAGGAGGACGCACAAGATGGCGGAATTCAGCGGAATGTCCAAGGAGGATCTGGAGATCGTATGCCAGGGGAAGGGTGTGGATATCCCTTCCAACGCGTCCAGAAGCGTCATGAAGGCGGCGCTCAGGAGCTGGGAGGAGTCTCATCGGGCGGAGGTGGAAAGCACTGACGGCGTCAGCATCGCAGAGGACGGCCCAACAGTGGACCTTCGTAAGGAACCGGTGAGAACCACAAGCCCCGCCCTCTCTTACAGCAGCAATGTTTCCCAGCAATCCCTAGCAGGGCCAGGATCCCAACGTCCCAGGGGGGGCGACCCGGATACCCTAGCAGATCGGCTAGCGGAATTGGGGGAAAGGGCAACGGAGCAAGAACGCATGCTTGTCATTCGGATGTGGCATGCGGAGCGGGCACCACAGGCCGTGGTACCCCGGGAGCCGTTGTCAGCTGTTGTACACAGATCGGGACGTATTCAGTTTGCCAAGTTTGCAGACAGTGATGGGGACATTGATGGACATTTGCAAGTTTTTGAAAGGACTTGTAAACTACACGATCTACCCAAGTCAGAGTGGGTGAGACACCTTGTGCCCACTCTGCATGGAGAGGCCTTGGAGGCCTATCGAGGAGTGGCGACGGAGGACTGTGGGAACTACGACGAAGTCGAGAAGGCCCTCCTCCAGCGATTCTTCATCACTCCCGAGTCTTACAGGAAGAAATTCAGAGACTTGCCTAAGAATCCTAGCAGCACCCATGAGCAGTTCGCCACCCAGCTGCGGCAGTACGTGGTGAAGTGGGTGAAGGATTCAGAAGCCACTACATGGGACGCACTGATCGACCTGATCTGCAGGGAGCAGTTCTACCGCCGGTGCGCCCAGGAAGTGAAGGAGTGGGTGCTAGATCGGGAGCCACCCAGCTTAAAGATGGCTGCCCAATTAGCAGACAAGTATGTGGCAATTCGGCCACGGGGGCAGAAGCGCCCCGCCAGCAGCCAGCTCCAACAGACTGTACCACCAAGGGGACCCCCCTCTTCAACTCATCACCCCCAAAGACAAGCATCTTCCAACCCGGGTGCTCTTGGCCAGCAACCGCACCGCAGCGTCCCTGCAACTGATCAGAGATCATCGGTGCCACGACTGGAGAAGAAGTGCTACGGCTGTGGGAAAATCGGACATCTGAGGATGAACTGTCCTGCATCCCAAGCACCCCAGACTCGTGCCCCAAATCCGAGTGCTGGAGCCCGGATCGCTTGTTTGACGAGAGGAGATGAGCCTACAGAGACTGTTCCCCCTCCAGTCAGTCCGATGGAGTGTGGCGAGAGACAGGTGCACTCTGCGGAGAGAGTCACCTGCATGGCCAAACAGCCCCTACACAACATGTGGAGGCACCTGCAGCCAGTCCACGTGGGACCCCTGCAGGGAGAAGGCCTAAGAGACTCTGGGGCCTCAATCACTGTGGTGAGCCCCCACCTTATAGATCCTGCTGCAGTATTGCAGGGTCGCACTGCCACGATCACCCTGGCAGAAGGAACAGAAAAAGCGGTTCCCATGGCAAGAGTCTACCTGGACTGGGGAGCTGGACCAGAGTTGCGAGAAGTTGCCGTCATGGATGGTCTCCCAACTGATGTGGTCCTAGGAAATGATCTGGGTGGTGGGATCGTCACTACGTTTGTTGGCGCCATTCCCCGGAGTCAAGTTCCAAAACCACCGTTGACATCAGCTACTCCAGCACAGCCCAGCCCAGAGGAAAAGACTACAGCTGCTAGACAACTGCCAGCACAGCCAACCACAGCATCAACCAGCCCAGAGGAAAAGATTACAGCGGCTAGATCAGCACATCGACCCCGCATGCCTTTTGCCTCTGGTATGCCCACGTCCCCTAGCAACGCAGAGGATGTCGGTTCCAGCTCGTTTGATCCTGTGGGGGTGCCCAATGATGTTCCTGACGCAAGTGGTTTGCCAACTCCGGCGGTGAGTATGAGAAACCACATTGACTTTTCCATGACTGACCCCTACCAGACTGACCCTAGTAGTCCCCACCTAGATCCCCCTGTAGAGTGTCCCAATTTAGGAGAGATTGAGGGCCACAGGCAGGAGTTTAGGGAGGCTCAACTCTCTGACCCATCCCCGAAAGGCATGAGGCGCCACTCTGGCAGCGGCCTTGACAGGGTTGGGGCAGGAAGTTTGACCGGGCGGGAAGGGTTAAGGTACAGGGTAGCCAGGAAAGTGGGAGGGGATAGACCAGATAGGGAATGTGTCCAACTGGTCCCCTCAGGGAACTTTCCTGTGCAACCGGTGTCGGTTGCCAGCGAAACCCCTTTGGACAGTAACCCGGAGACAGACCGTACCCTGAAGTGCCTGACACAGAGCTTACCCTGGTCTGGAATGACGGATGACGCCCAGACCACATGTAAGGCTGGTGCCATGCGTTGGCAGCCGGGGCACTCCAGCGTTTGTGTTGTCTCTGGGCCTCTGCCCATAGGAGAACCCTTGCAGCAAGTTGCTGTGGACATAGCAGGTCCCCTGCCTGTGCACAGTAGATCGGGGAAGACACGCAGCCTCCCTGTGGTGGATGCCACACAGGATCCAGAGGCTGGTGGTCTGGCCGCCATCACTGAGGCACAGGTAGCGGACGAGGAGGAAGGAGTAGGCCTAGGTGACAGGGTAGGTTTCCCGAGTCATAGGTCGACAGAAGAGGATTGGAGGGCAGGTCTGACAGTTAGGGCAGACAGTTGCCAGATAGGTATGACGGAGGTGCAGTGCCTGGGGCACCATGTGGGAGGAGACAGGGGTAGGCCCAACCCAGAGGGGGTGGAGGCAACCAGAGGCTGTCCCCGACCCACATCACCCAGACCGGTACTGACCTTAGAACCTGTAAGGCCCTACGGACATGTTGTCATTGACTTTAGTCCTGTAGTGAACCCCTTGACAGAGATGGCTAGGAAGGGCATTCCCAAGTCAGTGGACTTTGCACCCGCTTGCGAGTTGGCATTCCAGTCATTGAAGGAGGCTCGGGTACCCGCTCCAGTGCTGATGGCGCACATTCTTGACCAGGACTGTGTGTTACGAACTATTGCGCCACTGCACGGACTGGGAGCTGTACCGAGCCAGAAAGAGCCATATGGGCAGGAGCACCCTGTGGTCTGTTTGAGCAGGAAACTGCTATTGTGCGAGGTGGGGTATGCCACAGTTGGGACACCGTGGGTGGCACTTGTTTGTAACCGGCCTCCCACCGTGGTGACTTACCACCTACCTGTTAGGTGGCTGCAACCTACCTTGGGGAAATTGGACAGACTTTTGTGGTGGAGCCTTGAACTTGGACTTCAGGTGGACTATTTGAACATTGTGCACCCACGAAGAGAGGCCCACTACACTATGGATGAACTGTCTAGGCCGGAGCCTACACCCCCCAGGTAGCGTCCCCTTCACCCCAACGGACTGCGGGACCAGGACCCAAATCGTTGGGACATGGGTCCCTGGTTGACCCACTTGAATGGGGGGGGAGGAGTGTGGCCGGAGAGACCAACCAGCCACACGTGAAATGGCGGCTGCGGCACTGAAGGTGTTAACCCTCGTGCCTGGCGCCATATTAAGGGACAATGGGCGCTGGGCGTCACTGTTAAACGTACTTACGGCGCTGGGCACGGACTGTTTAAAAGTTTGTTTAATTATGTGTTTTACTTTTAACATGTCATATGTAGTGCTCTGTGCACCATTGCAGGAAGACATGTTTAACTGTATCTATTTTATATTCAAGACAGGCTTGGTGTATATTTAAAGGAAAAATGCAGTTACTATAGCTGTCTGAATATGCATCTCTTATCCTCTGGAAATAGGAAGGGGCATGCTAAGGGTCAGAGAGGTGTGAAGGACAATACCTTTTGATGTGTAAGTTCCTTAGAGAGAGATGCTAATCATTGGGTTTATGGGCTTGGATTTGATATACGACCCCTGAATGGAAGTTAAAGGAAGGAAGACCGTTTGTTTGTATTGTAGCCATTCCTGTTGTAATCTTAAACACTGAGATTGCCTGCAGATGGGAATGACCAGACACATTTGTATTTTGAAGATATGTGATAAATTTATCAATAGTGAATGTTAATCTGATACCAAACGTTGTCTGGGTGACAGGAAGGAGGATATTGTTTTATTGCACTTATATCCTTGTAAAATGTAATTTATTGGTATTTTGTAAAATAACCTGATTCGTTGGAGAAGACAGGGAGGGCTTACCCCCCTGTGATACTGTGTGGAAAACTGACATAAAAAGGAGACCTGCGTGCCTCCAGAGTTGTAGTTATACCATCTTATTCTGCTGGAACATCTTGCTGTAATGCTGTTACCCCTAGCAATAGGGAAGAGTTCTCTTTAGAACTATATTTGAGCAAATAAACATCATTGCCTCAAGAAGATTGCTTCATCTTGTGACCAACAGGGTTAGGCCAAACCTAGCCCCGTTCTCCGGCTGTCCAGGGAAGCACCTGACGTCTCCAAGCTCCGCCTTCCACCAGCTACCGGTAGAGGCCTAGCAAGTGGCTAGTGGGGATTCGTCGACACCGCACAGGTGTGGTAAAGCAGTGCGTCGGCACATACAGAGCAGAACCGTGGTTCCAAACGCCACGGCAGGTTAGGAGTTTGGTGGTGGCAGCAAGAACCCGCCCACAGCGCAGTGGGTGGAGTCAGTAACAGGCGGTTACTGACGGTAAGCAGGGAATCCCCTATGTGGTCAGGCCTCGTGCGGCTTGACCTTCCATTCTGTGCGCAGTCAACGGGACGCGGAAGCTGCGAGTGCTTCCGTACGGTATCGTCCTGTCACAGTAGGATGCGCACACATCAGTTAGGTTGTGGTGGGATAAGTGTGCACAGCAGAAGTGAGGGTAGAACGCTCCGCACACATGGGGTTGTGTGTTCCTATGTATCAGTGACGTGCGGGGAGACGGAGCTGTTCCTGTCATACTAACGTATACACCACAGTTTTCACTATATACAGTATATGTAAAATACAAAGAACTTATAAATATCATCTTTGAATTATTCTAATAATTTCTGTAAACAGAAGTAAAAATTATATGGTAGGTGAGGCAGTGCCCCCCCCCCCCCCCTCCACCAACCTTACACGCACTCACCAAATTTATACTACTCCTTCTGTGTATAATGCCCAGATGTGTATACCGCTGCACCTGTGTATAATGTCCACATGTATATACCGCTGAACATGTGTATAATGCCCACATGTGTATACCGCTGCCCCTGTGTGTAATGCCCACATGTGTATACCGCTGCCCCTGTGTGTAATGCCCACATGTGTATACCGCTGCACCTATGTATAATCCTTGGGCTCATATATTGTGTGTAAATCTGGCTCTGGTACTAGCCAGTGCCTCTTGAGAAATGTACTTCACTGCACGTCCCTGGTGTGTATGTCTAGTAAGTACACGGAGTAGAAAGGAGGTAACCATAATGCAGAGGTAAGTGTGCCCATTACAGGACAGGTGCACTGTATGTTTGGGTTGGGATGAGCGTGTCTATTGGCACGATAGTAATAATACAGGGACATGACTGGGGAGGTGAGGGGATCTGGAAGCGTCACAGTGACATCACATATCTATAGTAATACAGGGACTTAACTGGGGAGGTGAGGAGGTCTGGGAGCGTCACAGTGACATCACTTATATCCATTGTAATCATACAGGGACATGACTGGGGAGGTTAGGGGATCTGGGAGTATTTACAGTGATGTCTCCCCCATTTCTCTAACGTCCTAGTGGATGCTGGGGACTCCGTAAGGACCATGGGGAATAGACGGGCTCCGCAGGAGACAAGGGCACTTTAAGAAAGCTTTGGATTCTGGGTGTGCACTGGCTCCTCCCTCTATGCCCCTCCTCCAGACCTCAGTTAGAATCTGTGCCCGGACAGAGCAGGGTGCATTTTAGTGAGCTCTCCTGAGCTTGCTAATAAGAAAGTATTTTGTTAGGTTTTTTTATTTTCAGAGAGCTTCTGCTGGCAACAGACTCTCTGTTACGTGGGACTGAGGGGAGAAAAGCAGCCCTACTAACTGCGGTTAGGTTGCGCTTCTTAGGCTACTGGACACCATTAGCTCCAGAGAGATCGAACACAGGAACTCACCCTTGGTCGTCCATTCCCGGAGCCGCGCCGCCGTCCCCCTCACAGAGCCAGAAGACTGAAGCCGGCGAGTGAAGCAAGAAGACATCAAAATCGGCGGCAGAAGACTCCTGTCTTCAGATGAGGTAGCGCACAGCACTGCAGCTGTGCGCCATTGCTCCCACATAAAACCACACACTCCGGTCACTGTCGGGCGCAGGGGGGGGGGGGGGGGCGCCCTGGGTAGCAATTAAGTACCTCCTGGCAAAGTGGGCATATATACAGTTGGGCACTGTATATATGCATGAGCCCCCGCCATTATTTACACAAAATCGCGGGACAGAAGCCCGCCGCTGAGGGGGCGGGGCTTCTTCCTCAGCACTCGCCAGCGCCATGTTTTTTCTCCACAGCACCGCTGAGAGGAAGCTCCCCAGTCTCTCCCCTGCAGTTACACGGTAGAAGAGGGTAAAAAGAGAGGGGGGGGGGGCACATAATTAGGCGCAAAAATCAGTATAAACAGCAGCTACTGGGTTAACATTAAGTTACTGTGTTATTCCTGGGTTAATAGCGCTGGGGTGTGTGCTGGCATACTCTCTCTCTGTCTCTCCAAAGGGCCTTATGGGGGAATTGTCTTCAGATGAGCATTCCCTGAGTGTGTGGTGTGTCTGTACATGTGTGTCGACATGTCTGAGGTAAGAGGCTCCCATAAGGAGGAGATGGAGCAAATATGTGTGTGAGAGGGTGTCTCCGTCGACAATGCCGACACCTGTTTGAATATGTGTAATTAAGTGCTACGGTGAATTTATTGCACAAAAGATTAGAGAAAAGACAGGAATTCTACCCATGTCTGTCCCTATGTCGCAGAGACCTTCAGAGTCTCTCAATGATCACTATCCAAAATAATAGACACTGATATCGACACGGAGTCTGACTCCAGTGTCGACTACGATAATGCAAAGTTACAGCCAGATGGGCAGTAAAGTATTCAATATATGTTTATTGTAATAAAAGATGATTTGCATATCACTGATGACTCATCTGTCCCTGACACGAGGGTACACATGTGTAAGGGGAAGAAAGCTGAGGTAAATTTCCCTCCTCTCATGATGAAAAAGAGCGGAAATCTCCAGACGTGAGACTGCAGCTTCCCACAAAGAATTCTCAGGCAATATCCTTTCCCCACTAGGGCCAGGATGTGATGGGAATCTTCCCCTAGGGTGTCACAAAAGGCAGCCCTGATGTTACAGCTATTCTCAGGGATCCTGCAGATAGCGTGCACATTCTAGTATACTACTCAGACCGGCGATTGTGTCGGCATGGGTTTATAGCGCTGTGGAAGCGTGGACAGGTACCTTATCAGCAGAGATTGAGACCCTAGTATGTATATAGATATATATATATATTAAAGATGCTGTCTTAAGAGATATGTATATATAAAGCATGCCCATAGAGACATGAGTATACTGGGTCCTAGAGTCAAAGCTATGTCGATTTCTGCTTGACGTGTCCTGTACAATATGCAATGGACAGATGATGCCGACTTAAGAGGCATATGGAAGGCTGAGGATTGTGTGGAGAAGGGTTCTCGGACCTGGTCTCCACAGCTATAGCTGATAATTCTGATGTTTTGCCTTATATCCCTGCACAGCCTAGAAAAGCACGACATTATCAAATGCAGCCTTTCGAATAGAGACAAGAAAGTCCGAGGTGCGTCCTTTCTTGCCAGAGGCGGGGGAAGAGAAAAGAAGCTGCACAACACAGCTAGCTCCCAGGAACAGAAGTCCTCCCCGGCCTCTACAAAAATCCACCGCATGTCGCTGGGGCTCCACAGGCGGAGCTAGGCCCGATGGGGGCACGCCTTCGGAAGTTCAGCCACAAGTGGGTTCACTCCCTGTTAGATCCCTGGGCAATAGATATTGTGTCTCAGGGATACAAGCTGGACTTTGAGAGGATGCCACCTCACCGACGGCCCTGCCGGCTTCCCCCCACGAGAGGGAAACAGTGTTAACTGCAATTCACAAATAGTATCTTCAGCAGGTGGTGGTCAAGGTTCCCCTCCTTCAACAAGGAGGGGGTTATTATTTGACCATGTTGTAGTCCCGAAACCAGACTGTTCGGTCAGACCCATATTGAATTTAAAATCCCTGAACATATACCTGAAAAGGTGCAAGTTCAAGATGGAATCGCTAAGAGCGGTCGTTGTAAGCCTGAAAGGTGACTCGGGACATAAAGAATGCATACCTTCAGGTCCCTATTTATCTACCTAGTCAGGCGTACCTCCTCAGAATTGCGGTACGGGATTGTCATTACCAATTTCAGACGTTGCCGTTTGGTCGCTCCACGGCCTGGAGAATATTTACCAAGGTAATGGCGGAAATGATGGTGCTTCTGCGGAAGCAAGGTGTCACTATTATCACGTACTTGGACGATCTCCTCATAAAAGCGAGATCAAGAGAGCAGTTGCTGAACAGCGTATCACTTTCTCTGGAAGTATAACGGCAACACGGCTGGAGTCTATATATTCCAAAGTCACAGTTGGTTTCTACAGCTCATCTGCCTCTCCTAGGCATGATCCTAGACACAGACCAGAAAAGGGTTTATCTTCCGATAGAGGGAGCTCAGGAGCTCGTGACACTGGTCAGGAATCTATTAAAACTGAAACAGGTGTTAGTGCATCAATGCACTCGAGTCCTGGGAAGGATGGTGGCATCATAAGAGGCCATTCCCTTCGGCAGGTTCCATGCGAGGACCTTCCAATGGGACTTACTGGACAAGTGGTCCGGATCACATCTTCAGATGCATCGGTTAATCACCCTATCCCCCAGGGCCAGGGTCTCTCTCCTGTGGTGGCTGTAGAGTGCAGATTCGGCATTAAGGACTGGGTCCTGGTGACCACGGATGCAAACCTCCGAGGGGGGGGGGGCAGTCACACAGGTAAGATATTTCCAAGGGCTGTGGTCAAGTCAGGAGACTTGCCTTCACATCAATATCCTGGATCTAAGGGCCATATACAACGCCCTACGTCAAGCGGAGTCCCTGCTTCGCGACCAACCGGTTATGATTCAGTCAGACAATATCACCGCAGTGGCTCATGTAAACCGCCAAGGCGGCACAAGGAGCAGGGTGGCGATGGTAGAAGCCACCAGAATTCTTCGCTGGGCGGAGAATCACGTACGCGCACTGTCAGCAGTGTTTATTCCGGGAGTGGACAACTGGGAAGCAGACTTCCTCAGCAGGCACGACCTCCACGCGGGAGAGTGGGGACTTCATCAAGAAGTCTTCACGTTGATTGCAAGTCGGTGGGAACTGCCACAGGTGGACATGATGGCATCCCGCCTCAACAAAAAGCTGCAGAGATATTGCGCCAGGTCAAGAGACCCTCAGTCGATAGCTGTGGTCGCACTGGTGACACTGTGGGTGTTCCCGTCGGTCTATGTATTTTTTCCTCTTCCTCTCATACCCAAGGTGCTGAGAATTATAAGGAAAAGTGGAGTGAGAACAATACTCTTTGTTCCGGATGGGCCAAGAAGGACTTGGTATCCAGATCTGCAAGAGATGCTCACAGAGGACCCATGGCCTCTGCCTCTAAGACAGGACTTGTTGCAACAGGGGCCCTGTCTGTTCCAAGACTTACCGCGGCTGCGTTTGACGGCATGGCGGTTGAACGCCGGCTCCTAACAGAAAAAGGCATTCCGGATGAAGTCATTCCTACACTGATCAAGGCTAGGAAGGACGTGACAGCGAAACATTATCACCGTATATGGTGAAAATATGTTGCTTGGTGTG
This sequence comes from Pseudophryne corroboree, assembly GCF_028390025.1. Lineage (NCBI taxonomy): Eukaryota > Metazoa > Chordata > Amphibia > Anura > Myobatrachidae > Pseudophryne > Pseudophryne corroboree. Next base: position 66,809 of record NW_026967575.1, on the reverse strand, counting down.
AGGCTAGGAAGGCCCCCACGGAGGAATTCCAGCTGGGCCGTTTCCTTCACTTCCTGCAGTCAGGAGTGTCTTGGGCCTGAAATTGGGTTCCATTAAGATCCGGTTTTCGGCCCTGTCTATTTTCTTTAAAAAAAGAACTGGCTTCTCTGCCTGAAGTTCAGACATTTGTAAACGGAGTGCTGCATATTCAGCCACCTTTTGTGGCACCTTGGGATCTTAACGTGGTGTTGAGTTTCCTAAAGTCACATTGGTTTGAACCACTTAAAACCGTGGAGTTAAAATATCTCACGTGGAAGGTGGTCTTGCTATTAGCCTTGGCTTCGGCTAGGCGTGTGTCAGAATTAGCGGCTTTGTCACATAAAAGCCCCTATCTGGGTTTCCATATGGACAGAGCGGAATTGCGGACACGTTCACAATTCCTGCCAAAAGTGGTGTCCTCTTTTCATATAAACCAACCTATTGTGGTGCCTGTGGCCACTCGTGACTTGGAGGATTCCGAGTTACTAGACGTAGTCCGGGCTTTGAAGGTTTATGTAGCCAGAACGGCTAGAGTCAGGAAAACAGAATCTTTGTTTATCCTGTATGCTTCCAACAAGTTTGGTGCTCCTGCTTCAAAGCAAACTATTGCTCGCTGGATCTGTAACACGATTCAGCAGGCTCATTCTGCGGTTGGATTGCCGCTGCCAAAATCAGTAAACGCCCATTCCACAAGGAAAGTGGGCTCTTCTTGGGCGGCTGCCCGAGGGGTCTCGGCATTACAGCTTTGCCGAGCAGCTACTTGGTCAGGTTCAAACACTTTTGCAAAGTTCTACAGGTTTGATACCCTGGCTGAGGAGGACCTGGAGTTCTCTCATTCGGTGCTGCAGAGTCATCCGCACTCTCCTGCCTGTTTGGGAGCTTTGGTATAATCCCCATGGTCCTTACGGAGTCCCCAGCATCCACTAGGATGTTAGAGAAAATAAGATTTTACTTACCGGTAAATCTATTTCTTGTAGTCAGTAGTGGATGCTGGGCGCCCGTCCCAAGTGCGGACTTCTTCTGCAATGCTTGTGTATTGTTATTGCTTACATAAGGGTTATGTTATAGTTGCATCAGAGTTGATCTGATGCTCTATTGTTGTTCATACTGTTAACTGGGTAAGTTTATCACAAGTGATACGGTATCATTGGTGTGGCTGGATTAGTCTTGCCCTGGATTCCAAAATCCTTTCCTTGTACTTTCCTTTCAGCTCTTCCGGGCACAGTTTCTCTAACTGAGGTCTGGAGGAGGGACATAGAGGGAGGAGCCAGCGCACACTCAGAATCCAAAGCTTTCTTAAAGTGCCCATGTCTCCTGCGGAGCCCGTCTATTCCCCATGGTCCTCACGGAGTCCCCAGCATCCACTACGGACTACGAGAAATAGATTTACCGGTAAGTAAAATCTTATTTTCGCAAGGTTATACAGTAGTGAAGAAGATATCCGGTGAGTGTGAGACACCGAGCAGCCATCCCCGTGTGTCAGGAAGAAGAAGGACCCAGAGCCTCATCTCGGTGCCTCCACCTCACTCACTGACACATGAAAGACACATTGACCAGAAGATCCTGGAACTCGCCAACAAGATCATTCAGCTGCTGACTGGAGAGGTGACTGCTGGGAATGGGGAATTATACAGTAACACCAGGGGACGTGTCTGGGTGATGACTGGAGAGGTGACTGCTGGGAATGGGACATTATACAGTAACGCCAGGGGATGTGTCTGGGTGATGACTGGAGAGGTGACTGCTGGGAATGGGACATTATACAGTAACACCAGGGGATGTGTCTGGGTAATGACTGGATAAGTGACTGCTGGGAATGGGGCATTATACAGTAACACCGGGGGATGTGTCTGGGTGATGACTGGAGAGGTGACTGCTGGGAATGGGGCATTATACAGTAACACCAGGGGACGTGTCTGGGTGATGACTGGAGAGGTGACTGCTGGTAATGGGACATTATACAGTAACACCAGGGGACGTGTCTGGGTGATGACTGTATCACTGTGTGTGTCAGGTTCCTATAAGGTGTCAGGATGTCACTGTCTATGTCTCCATGCAGGAGGGGGAGTATATAGAGGAACACAGGGGTCTGTACAAGGACGTGATGATGGAGAATCACTGGACCCTCACATCACTGGGTAAGAGTAGACTGTCATGTATTGTACAGGGGAGAGCAGGTATGGGGGCCCCCTATATACACACATCATCTGATAATCACATATATACACTGTACTCAGTCACTGTGTGTCTCCTACAGATGGGTCCAGTAACAGAGATACCCCAGAGAGATGTCCCCGTCCTCTGTATTCCCAGGACTGTACAGAGGAGAATCACAGGATCCCACAGGAGGATCAGGTAGGTGGGATTTAGGGTCTCCCCAATATACCAAAGTGACTGTCACTATATGATCTGTGGAGGAGCTGTGTGTGTCTTATATACTGATATTATACTGTTTCACCTCAGTCTAATCTGACTGTATGCAAATGTCATTAGAGTGTTTGTTTGTTTTTTAGACACAACGTCTGTCTGATATTAAAATAGAAGAGGTAGAAGAAGAGACGTATGTGACTGATATAAAGGCAGAAGATACAGACGGAGAAGAAGAGACGTATGTGACTGATATAAAGGCAGAAGATATAGAGGGAGAAGAAGAGACGTATGTGACTGATATAAAGGCAGAAGATATAGAGGGAGAAGAAGAGACGTATGTGACTGATATAAAGGCAGAAGATATAGAGGGAGAAGAGACGTATGTGAGGGGTGATCAGCAGTGTAAGGAGGAGGAGATCCCTACAGATATCAGCACAGGTTAGTAATAAACACTTATTACAGAAGTCACATATTCTCATTGCTCAGTCACTACAGTAATCTCTTATCCTACACCCTCCTCTGTCATCAGCCCTGTTCTCAGTTGGATGTTTCTAACACAAGGCTATCCATGACAAATACCACATGTAGAGAGTTTTCTCATACGTCCTAGAGGATGCTGGGGACGCTTTGAGAACCATGGGGTAAAGACGGGATCCGCAGGAGACATGGGCACTTTAAGACTTTAAAAGGGGTGTGAACTAGCTCCTCCCTCTGTGCCCCTCCTCCAGACTCCAGTTAGATTCTGTGCCCAGCGAGACTGGATACACTTAGGAGCTCTCCACAGTTTCTCAGAAAAGAGACTTTATTTAGGTTTATAATTTTCAGGGAGACCTGCTGGCTACAGGCTCTCTGCATCGTGGGAGTGAGGGGGGAGAAGCAGGACCTACTTCTGTGCGTTTAAGGGCTCTGCTTCTTAGGCTACTGGACACCATTAGCTCCAGAGGTTCAGATCACTTGGTGCACCTAGCTGCTTGTTCCCGGAGCCGCGCCGTCACCCCCCTCACAGAGCCAGAAGACAGAAGCCGGGTGAGTAAAGGAAGATCAGAAGACTTTAGTGATGGCAGAAGACGGCAATTGGATCCGACGACACGCCTGTCGTTCCTGGGTATGATTCTGGATACAGAATTACGGAGAGTTTTTCTTCCAGTGGAAAAGGCTCTGGAAATACAGAACATGGTAAAACAGATTCTGAAACCGGCAAAAGTGTCAGTTCTTCCATGCACTCGATTGCTGGGCAAGATGGTGGTGGCCTACGAAGCCATTCTGTATGGCAGGTTCCATGCCAGGGGTGCTTCAGTGGGACCTGCTGGACAAGTGGTCCGGGTCTCACCTGGACATGCACCGGAAAATACTCCTATCTTCCAGGACCAGGATCTTCTTTCTGTGGTGGCTGCACAGTTCTCACCTTCTGGAGGGACGCAGGTTCGGGATTCAGGATTGGATCCTGGTAACCACAGATGCAAGTCTCCGAGGCTGGGGAGCAGTCACACAGGGGTGAAACTTTCAGGGAAAATGGTCAAGCCAGGAAGCTTGTCTGCACATAAACATTCTGGAATTAAGGGCCATTTACAACGGTATTCTGCAAGCGGAACATCTTCGCGGTCTGCCCGTCTTGATTCAATCAGACCACATAACAGCAGTGGCGTACGTAAACCGCCAGGGCGGAACAAATTTCGGCCTTATCAATTTTCTTTCAGAAAGAATTGCCCTCCCTTCCGGAAGTTCAGACCTTCGTCGGGTGTGCTGCACATCCAACCTCCATTTGTGCCCCCAGTGGCACCATGGGATCTTAATGTGGTGTTGCAGTTCCTGCAATCTCCTTGGTTTGAACCTTTACGTAAGGTTGAGTTAAAAGTCCTTACTTGGAAAGTAGTCATGTTGTTGGCCTTGGCGTCATAAAGGTGAGTTTCTGAATTGGCGGCTTTGTCTCACAAAAGACCCTATTTAATCTTCCATGCTGATAGAGCGGAGTTGAGAACTCATCAGCAATTTCTACCAAAAGTGGTTTCCTCATTTCACGTAAACCAGCCTATTGTGGTGCCAGTGGCTACTGATGCCTTGGCGGAATAGAAGTCTCAATGTGGTCAGAGCTTTGAAAATCTATGTCGCCAGAACGGTGCAGATTAGGAAAACAGAGGCTCTGTTTGTCCTGTGTGCTCACAACAAGATTGGGGCTCCTGCTTCCAAGCAGACTATTGCACGCTGGATCTGTAATACGATTCAGCAGGCTCATTCTACGGCAGGGTTGCCGTTACCGAAATCGGTGAAAGCTCATTCTACCAGAAAGGTGGACTCATTCTGGGCGGCTGCCCGAGGGGTTTCGGCATTACAACTTTGGCGAGCTGCTACTTGGTCGGGTTCAAACACCTTTGTGAAGTTTTACAAGTTTGATACTCTGGCCGAGGAGGACCTCTTGTTTGATCAGTCGGTGCTGCAGAGTCATCTGCACTCTCCCGCCCTTTCTAGAGCATTGGTATAAACCCCATGGTTTTGAAGCATCCCCAGATTCCTTTAGGACTTATGAGAAAATAGGATTTCTCTGACGTCCTAAGTGGATGCTAGGACTCCGTAAGGACCATGGGGAATAGCGGCTCCGCAGGAGACTGGGCACAAACTAAAGAAAGCTTTAGGACTAACTGGTGTGCACTGGCTCCTCCCACTATGACCCTCCTCCAGACCTCAGTTAGATTTTTGTGCCCGGCTGAGCTGGATGCACACTAGGTGGCTCTCCTGAGCCTGCTAGAAAGAAAGTTAGAATTAGGCTTTTTATTTTCAGTGAGATCTGCTGGCAACAGACTCACTGCTACGAGGGACTAAGGGGAGAAGAAGCGAACCTACCTGCTTGCAGCTAGCTTGGGCTTCTTAGGCTACTGGACACCATTCGCTCCAGAGGGATTGAACACAGGGCCCGACCTCGATCGTCCGGTCCCGGAGCCGCGCCGCCTTCCCCCTTACAGAGCCAGAAGCAAGAAGTGATCCAGAAAATCGTCGGCAGAAGACTGTCTTCAACAAGGTAGCGCACAGCACTGCAGCTGTGCGCCATTGCTCCTCATGCACACCTCACACTCCGGTCACTGATGGGTGCAGGGCGCTGGGGGGAACGCCCTGAGCAGCAATAAGACACCTTGGCTGGCAAATATACACCATATATAGTCCAAAAGGCTATATAGGTGTAAATTAACCCCTGCCAGATTTCCAGAAAAAGCGGGAGAAAGTCCTCCGAAAAAGGGGCGGGGCTATCTCCCTCAGCACACTGGCGCCATTTTTCCCTCACAGCTCCGCTGGAAGGATCGCTACCTGGCTCTCTCCCCTGCAGTCCTGCATACAAAAGGGTAAAAAAGAGCATTCCCTGTGTGTGTGCGGTGTGTCGGTACGGCTGTGTCGACATGTATGATGAGGAGGCTTACGTGGAGGCGGAGCAGATGCCTGTAAATGTGATGTCACCCCCTGCAGGGTCGACACCTGAGTGGATGAACTTATGGAAGGAATTACGTGAAAGTGTCAACTCCTTACATAAAAGGTTTGACGACATGGGACAGCCGGCTTCTCAGCCTGTGCCTGCCCAGCCGTCTCAAAAGCCATCAGGGGCTCTAAAACGCCCGCTACCTCAAATGGCAGACACAGATGTCGATACGGATACTGACTCCAGTGTCGACGACGATGAGACAAAACTTCCAATAGGGCCACACGTTACATGATTGAGGCAATGAAAAATGTGTTGCACATTACTGATATTACCCCTGGTACCACAAAAAAGGGTATTATGTTTGGGGAGAAGAAACTACCAGTAGTTTTTCCCTCATCTGAGGAATTAAATTAAGTGTGTGAAGAAGCGTGGGCTTCGCCTTATAAAAAATTGGTAATTTCTAAAAGGTTACTAATGACGTACCCTTTCCCGCCAGAGCATAGGTCACGTTGGAAAACACCCCCTAGGGTGGATAAAGCGCTCACACGCTTGTCAAAAAAGGTGGCACTACCGTCTCCGGATACGGCCGCCCTAAAGGAGCCTGCTGATAGGAAGCAGGAGGCGATCCTGAAGTCTGTATATACACACTCAGGTATTATACTGAGACCAGCTATTGCTTCAGCATGGATGTGCAGTGCTGCAGCTGCGTGGTCAGATTCCCTGTCGGAAAATATTGATACCTTAGACAGGGACACTATATTGCTAACCATAGAGCATATAAAAGACGCAGTCTTATACATGAGAGATGCACAGGGGGATATTTGCCGGCTGGCATCTAAAATAAGTGCAATGTCCATTTCTGCCAGGATGGGTTTATGGACCCGGCAGTGGACAGGTGATGCAGATTCAAAAAGGCACATGGAAGTTTTGCCTTACAAGGGTGAGGAGTTGTTCGGGGATGGTCTCTCTGACCTAGTTTCCACAGCGACAGCTGGGAAATCAGCATTTTTACCCCAGGTTCCCTCACAGCCAAAGAAAGCACCGTATTATCAGGTACAGTCCTTTCGGCCCCATAAGGGCAAGCGGGTTAAGGGTGCGTCCTTTCTGCCCAAAGGCAGAGGTAGGGGGAAAAAGCTGCAACATACAGTTCCCAAGAGCAAAAGTCCACCCCCGCTTCCGCCATGTCCGCCGCATGACGCTAGGGCTCCACAGGCGGAGCCAGATGCGGTGGGGGCCCGTCTCAGAAACTTCAGCGATCAGTGGGCTCGCTCACAGGTGGATCCCTGGATCTTTCAAGTAGTATCTCTGGGGTACAAGCTGGAATTCGAGACGTCTCCCCCCCGACGTTTCTTAAAATCTGCCTTACCAACGACTCCCTCAGACAGGGAGGCTGTGTTAGAGGCAATACACAAGCTGTATTCCCAGCAGGTGATTGTCAAGGTGACCCTCCTTCAACAAGGATGGGGTTACTATTCCACAATGTTTGTGGTACCGAAACCGGACGGTTCGGTGAGACCCATTTTAAATTTGAAATCCTTGAACACATATATAAAAAAATTCAAGTTCAAGATGGAATCGCTCAGGGCGGTTATTGCAAGCCTGGAAGAGGGGGATTGCATGGTATCACTGGACATCAAGGATGCTTACCTGCATGTCCCCATTTACCATCCTCACCAGGAGTACCTCAGATTTGTGGTACAAGATTGTCATTACCAATTCCAGAAGTTGCCGTTCGGTCGGTCCACGGCACCGAGGGTATTTACCAAGGTAATGGCCAAAATGATGATACTCCTTCGAAAAAAGGGAGTTTTAATTATCCCGTACTTGGACGATCTCCTGATAAGGGCGAGGTCCAGGGAGCAGTTGTTGATCGGGGTGGCACTATCTCAGGAAGTGCTACAACAGCACGGTTGGATTCTCAATATTCCAAAGTCACAGCTGGTACCTACGACACGTCTACTGTTCCTGGGGATGGTTCTGGACACGGACCAGAAAAAAGTGTTTCTCCCGGAGGAGAAAGCCAAGAAGCTGTCATCTCTAGTCAGAGGCCTCCTGAAACCAAGACAGGTGTCGGTGCATCACTGCACGCGAGTCCTGGGAAAGATGGTAGCTTCCTACGAAGCAATTCCATTCGGCAGGTTCCATGCAAGAAGTTTTCAGTGGGACCTGTTGGACAAGTGGTCCGGATCGCATCTTCAGATGCATCAGTTGATAACCCTGTCTCCAAGCACCAGGGTGTCTCTGCTGTGGTGGCTGCAGAGTGCTCATCTTCTAGGGGGGCGCAGATTCGGCATACAGGACTGGAGTGACCACGGATGCCAGCCTTCGAGGCTGGGGGGCAGTCACACAGGGAAGAAACTTCCAAGGGCTGTGGTCAAGTCAGGAGACTTCCCTACACATAAATATCCTGGAACTAAGGGCCATCTACAATGCCCTAAGTCAAGCAAGACCCCTGCTTCAGGACCAGCCGGTACTGATTCAGTCAGACAACATCACGGCGGTCGCCCATGTAAACCGACAGGGCGGCACGAGAAGCAGGATGGCGATGGCAGAAGCCACAAGGATTCTCCGTTGGGCGGAAAGTCACGTGTTAGCACTGTCAGCAGTGTTCATTCCGGGAGTGGACAACTGGGAAGCAGACTTCCTCAGCAGGCACGACCTTCACCCGGGAGAGTGGGGACTTCATCCAGAAGTCTTCCAAATGATTGTAAATCGTTGGTAAAGGCCACAAGTGGACATGATGGCGTCCCACCTCAACAAAAAGCTAAAATGATATTGCGCCAGGTCAAGGGACCCTCAGGCGATAGCTGTGGACGCTCTAGTGACACCGTGGGTGTACCAGTCGGTTTATGTGTTCCCTCCTCTTCCTCTCATACCAAAGGTACTGAGAATAATATGAAGGAGAGGAGTAAGAACTATACTCGTGGTTCCGGATTGGCCAAGAAGAGCTTGGTACCCAGAACTGCAAGAGATGATATCAGAGGACCCTTGGCCTCTGCCGCTCAGACAGGACCATCTGCAGCAGGGGGCCTGTCTGTTCCGAGACTTACCGCGGCTGCCTTTGACGGCATGGCGTTTGAACACCGGATCCTAAAGGAAAAAGGGCTTTCCGGAGGAAGGCATTCCGGAGGAAGTCATTCCTACGCTGATTAAAGCTAGGAAGGATGTTACAGTAAAACATTATCACCGCATATGGCGAAAATATGTGGCTTGGTGTGAGGCCAGGAAGGCCCCAACGGAGGAATTTCACCTGGGTCGATTGCTGCACTTCTTACAGTCAGGGGTGACTATGGGCCTAAAATTGGGTTCCATTAAGGTCCAAATTTCGGCTCTGTCGATTTTCTTCCAGAAAGAACTGGCTTCACTGCCTGAGGTTCAGACTTTTGTTAAGGGAGTGCTGCATATTCAGCCCCCTTTTGTGCCCCCTGTGGCACCTTGGGATCTCAACGTGGTGTTGAGTTTTCTGAAGTCACATTGGTTCGAGCCACTTAAGACCGTGGATTTGAAATATCTCACGTGGAAAGTGGTCATGCTGTTGGCCTTGCCTCGGCCAGGCGTGTGTCAGAATTGGCGGCTTTGTCGTGTAAAAGCCCTTATCTGATTTTCCATATGGATAGGGAAGAATTGAGGACTCGTCCCCAGTTTCTCCCTAAGGTGGTATCTGCGTTTCACATGAACCAACCTATTGTGGTGCCTGCGGCTACTAGGGACTTGGAGGACTCCAAGTTACTGAACGTAGTCAGGGTCTTGAAAATATATGTTTCCAGGACGGCTGGAGTCAGGAAAACTGACTCGCTATTTATCCTGTATGCACCCAACAAGCTGGGTGCTCCTGCTTCGAAGCAGACTATTGCTCGCTGGATATGTAACATAATTCAGCTTGCGCATTCTGCGGCTGGACTGCCGCATCCTAAATCTGTGAAAGCCCATTCCACGAGGAAGGTGGGCTCTTCTTGGGCGGCTGCCCGAGGGGTCTCGGCTTTGCAACTTTGCCGAGCAGCTACTTGGTTGGGGTCAAATACGTTTGCAAGATTCTGCAAGTTTGACACCCTGGCTGAGGAGGACCTAGAGTTCGCTCATTCGGTGCTGCAGAGTCATCCGCACTCTCCCGCCCGTTTGGGAGCTTTGGTATAATCCCCATGGTCCTTACGGAGTTCCAGCATCCACTTAGGACGTCAGAGAAAATAAGATTTTACTCACCGGTAAATCTATTTCTCGTAGTCCGTAGTGGATGCTGGGCGCCCATCCCAAGTGCGGATTGTCTGCAATACTTGTATATAGTTATTGTTAAACTAACGGGTTATTGTTGAGAAGCCATCTGTTGAGAGGCTTCGTTGTTTTCATACTGTTAACTGGGTATAGTATCACGAGTTGTACGGTGTGATTGGTGTGGCTGGTATGAGTCTTACCCGGGATTCAAAATCCTTCCTAAATTGTGTCCGCTCTTCCGGGCACAGTATCCTAACTGGGGTCTGGAGGAGGGTCATAGTGGGAGGAGCCAGTGCACACCAGTTAGTCCTAAAGCTTTCTTTAGTTTGTGCCCAGTCTCCTGCGGAGCCGCTAATCCCCATGGTCCTTACGGAGTCCCAGCATCCACTACTGACTACGAGAAATAGATTTACCGGTGAGTAAAATCTTATTTTTAATACCTACCGGTTACAGACCCAGTCTCTACAGCTACTGCTGGAAAATCGTCATTTTTACCTTATGTTCCCCCAAAACATAAGAAAACGCATCATCAAATGCAGTCCTTTCGGCCCAATAGATACCGAAGAGGAAGATGCTCTGCCTTCCGTGCTGCTAGTGGCAGGGAAAGAGGTAAAAGAAACCCAGGCTTCTCTGCCTCCCAAGAACAGAAGTCCTCCCCGGCTTCTGCCAAGTCCACCGCATGACGCTGGGGTTTCCCTGCGGGAGTCCTCGCCGGTTGGGGCACGTCTCAAGCCCTTCAGCCAGGTCTGGGTTTGCTCGGGCCTGGAACCTTGGATTTTAAAAATTGTGTCAGAAGGGTACAAACTAGAATTTTAAGACGTTCCCCCTCGCCGATTTTTAAAATCAGCCTTGCCAGCTTCTCTGACCGGCAGAGAGGTAGTGTGCGACGCAATACAAAAATTGTGTTAGAACCAGGTCATTATCACGGTTCCCCTGCGCAACAGGGACAAGGCTTTTATTCCAGCTTATTCGTGGTTCCGAAGCCGGACGGCTCGGTCAGACCGATCCTCAACCTTAAAGACCTAAATTTCTTTCTGCAGAAATTCAAATTCAAGATGGAGTCTCTTAGAGCAGTGATCTCCAGTCTGGAGGAAGGGGACTTTATGGTCTCCTTAGACATAAAGGATGCCTACCTACAAAATTTACTGCGGCTACGTTTGACGGCATGGCGGTTGAACGCCAGATTCTAGCCCAGAAGGGAATTCCCAGTGAAGTCATTCCCACTCTTATTCAGGCTAAACACTATCACCACATTTGGAGGAAATATATTTCCTGGTGCGAGTCCAAGAAGGCTCCTGCGGATATTTTTTAACTTGGACGTTTTCTCCACTTTTTACAAGCTGGAGTGGATGCGGGCCTTAAATTAGGATCCATTTAAGTACAGATTTCTGCATTGTCAGTTTTCTTTCAGAAACAATTGGCCTCACTTCCTGAGGTGCAAACGTTTGCAAAAGGGGTGTTACACATCCAACCTCCTTTTGTGCCTTCTGTGGCACCTTGGGACCTTAACGTGATGTTACAGTTCCTTCAATCTCACTGGTTTGAACCTTTTTCAAAAGGTGGATTTGAAATTCCTCACTTGGAAAGTGGTCATTTTATTGGCTTTGGCATCTGCACGGCGGGTGTCCGAATTGGCGGCCTAGTCTCACAAGAGCCCTTATTTGATCTTCCATGAAGATAGAGCAGAGTTGAGAACTCGTCAACAGTTTCTGCCGAAGGTGGTTTCTTCTTTTCATATAAACCAACCAAATGTCCGTCTCCCTCGGCACAGTTCCTATAACTGAGGTCTGGAGGAGGGGCATAGAGGGAGGAGCCAGTTCACGCCCTTATTAAAGTCTTAAAGTGCCCATTTCTCCTGCGGATCCTGTCTATACCCCATGGTTCTATTGATGACCCCAGCATCCTCTACGGACTCAGAGAAAAGGATTTACTGGTAGGTATTAAAATCCTATTATTTATTAGTGCGCAAGCAGGACAGCATTTTCTCTTCTTTGGTGTTTTATTATTACAACCATGTCACCTCTAGTAATCCCACATGAGCGTCCATGTCTCCTCTAGTAATCCCACACGAGCGTCCATGTCTCCTCCAGTAATCCCACACGAGCGTCCATGTCACCTCTAGTAATCCCACATGAGCGTCCATGTCACCTCTAGTAATCCCACATGAGCGTCCATGTCTCCTCCAGTAATCCCACATGAGCGTCCATGTCTCCTCCAGTAATCCCACACGAGCGTCCATGTCACCTCTAGTAATCCCACACCAGCTTCCATGTCTCCTCCAGTAATCCCACGTGAGCATCTGTCTCACCTCTACTAATCCCACATGAGCGGCCATGTCTCCTCCAGTAATCCCACACGAGCGTCCTTGTCACCTCTAGTAATCCCACATGAGCGTCCATGTCACCTCCAGTAATCCCACATGAGCGTCCATGCCGCCTCTAGTAATCCCACATGAGCGTCCATGTCACCTCTAGTAATCCCACATGAGCGTCCATGTCACCTCTAGGAATCCCACATGAGCGTCCATGTCGCCTCTAGTAATCCCACACCAGCTTCCATGTCTCCTCCAGTAATCCCACGTGAGCATCTGTCTCACCTCTACTAATCCCACATGAGCGGCCATGTCTCCTCCAGTAATCCCACACGAGCGTCCTTGTCACCTCTAGTAATCCCACATGAGCGTCCATGTCACCTCCAGTAATCCCACATGAGCGTCCATGCCGCCTCTAGTAATCCCACATGAGCGTCCATGTCGCCTCTAGGAATCCCACATGAGCGTCCATGTCGCCTCTAGTAATCCCACATGAGCGTCCTTGTCACCTCTAGTAATCCCACATGAGCGTCCATGTCACCTCTAGTAATCCCACATGAGCGTCCATGTCACCTCTAGTAATACCACATGAGCGTCCATGTCACCTCTAGTAATCCCACATGAGCGTCCGTGTCACCTCTAGTAATCCCACATGAGCGTTCAGTGTTGATCAAGCTCCAGTCTAAGCATCCTATCTTTTTTTTTTTTTATACACATAAAAGCAATGATTACAGGTAAAACATGTCAGTTATAGAATTATATATTGTATCCTGTAACACCCTGGGTCTTGTCTACTCATTTTATTTTTCCATAATGTATTTTATTTCCAGCAGATGGACACACAAGCAGGAATATCTCAGAAGGACATCTAATGGTATCCCAGGATTCTGAAATAACAGATAATGACAGTAGACAGGATTCTCCAGGAGATAACCCCATTACCCCAATTATACATCCAGCTCTATCAGCTGATCCCTCTGATCCTGGGGAATGTTCTCCTGATCACTCTGATATTGGAGCATCTGTTACAGCTCTGACAGTAGATACAGAGTTTCCCTGTTCTGTAGATGCCAAATGTTTTACACAGAACACAAAGCTTATTACCCATCATCCAGCTAAGGCAGGTGAGAGGCCACTGATATGTTCTGAGTGTGGGAAATGTTTCGCATTTAAATCAGTTCTTGTTACACATCAGAGAAGTCACACAGGTGAGAAGCCGTTTTCCTGTTCTGAGTGTGGGAAATGTTTTACACAGAATTCCGCTCTTGTTACACATCAGAGAAGTCACTCAGGTGAGAAGCCGTTTTCCTGTTCTGAGTGTAGGAAATGTTTTGCACGGAAATCAGATCTTGTTACACATCAGAGAAGTCACACAGGTGAGAAGCCATTTTCCTGTTCTGAGTGTAGGAAATGTTTTCCACGGAAATCAGCTCTTGTTGCACATCAGAGAAGTCACTTAGGTGAGAAGCCGTTTTCCTGTTCTGAGTGTAGGAAATGTTTTGCACGGAAATCAGATCTTGTTACACATCAGAGAAGTCACACAGGTGAGAAGCCGTTTTCCTGTTCTGAGTGTGGGAAATGTTTCGCATTTAAATCAGTTCTTGTTAGACATCAGAGAAGTCACACAGGTGAGAAGCCGTATTCCTGTTCTGAGTGTGGGAAATGTTTTGCATTCAAATCACATTTTGATATTCATCAGCATACTCACACAGATGAGAAGCCGTATTCCTGTTCTGAGTGTAGGAAATGTTTTCCACGGAAATCAGATCTTGTTACACATCAGAGAAGTCACACAGGTGAGAAGCCGTTTTCCTGTTCTGAGTGTGGGAAATGTTTTGCATTCAAATCACATTTTGTTATTCATCAGCATACTCACACAGGTGAGAAGCCATTTCCATGTTCTGAGTGTGGGAAATGTTTTGCAGGGAAATCAGATCTTGTTAAACATCAGAGAAGTCACACAGGTGAGAAGCCATTTTCCTGTTCTGAGTGTAGGAAATGTTTTCCACGGAAATCAGATCTTGTTGCACATCAGAGAAGTCACACAGGTGAGAGGCCATTTCCATGTTATGAGTGTGGGAAATGTTTTACACATAAATCAGCTCTTGTTAGACATCAGAGAAGTCACACAGGTGAGAAGCCATACTTCTGTTCTGAGTGTGGGAAATGTTTTGCACAGAAATCACATCTTGTTCTACATCAGAGAAGTCATACAGGTGAGAAGCCGTATTCCTGTTCTGTGTGTGGGAAATGTTTTGCATGTAAATCAAATCTTGTTACACATCAGAGGAGTCACACAGGTGAAAAGCCATTTTCATGCTGTGAGAGAAATAAATCCGCTCTTGTTGAACATATTAGACATTACCCAAATACGGAACCATTTACATCTTCTGGAGAATAATTATCACTGTCATGCTATGTACCTCAAGGGTCAACCTTATCTCCTATGCTTTATGCAATATAAATGCTACCACTGGGTGATATAATCAGACGTCTTGGCCTGGTCTACCACTGCTATGCATATGACCTGCTTTTTGCTCCATGTACTGAGAACCTAATACCAATCCTAAATGGTTGTCTAGCTGAGCGCCATGGGTGGATGATGCCAGTTGGCTGTGACTCAATCTTTGTGAAACATAATAGAAGCTCACCAACAAAGGACAAGACTTTACCAACCATCTGGATTTATGCTTTGGTGTACAGAATTGAAAATACTGAACATGTGCTGAATCTTTGTGTTGTCCTGGTATGTGGCTGACACAGACATCAGGTATCTGCCACATACAAATCCTCATTCTTCCATCTGTGGACCATAGCCAGAATCAAGCACTTGATTCCCTCAGAAGTTTATAGACTACTGCAATGCCATCTACCTGGGTCTCCCAGCAAAAGAATTACAGAGCTTGCAGCTAGTACAGAATGCAGCAGCAAAGCTGTTACCTAACCAGCCCGTTCCTGCCTCATAACACCCATTCTCTACTCCCTTCACTGGCTGCCTGTAAGATGACAAATCTATTTCATAATTGGCTAACTGACTTTCCCAGCTCAACATTACATGGTCCAAGGTACTAGAAGCAGCTTCTGCCTCCTTACTGCCCTGCTTGCTTGCTTCTACAGATGGACTGTTACCAGCAGTACCAAGAATCTCCTGTCATTCATTTATGGGTTGAATGTTTAGCTTTGTAGCCCTGACCATGGAACTCACTGCCTTGCACAGTCCAAGAGGCCTGCACTCTAGAGACCTTCACAAGCAGACTGATGACTGTTACTCACGCTTTTCATTAATGTACCTCTATTTCTCATACGTCCTAGAGGATGCTGGGGATTCCAAAAGGACCATGGGGTATAGACGCATCCGCAGGAGCTTGGGCACACTGTAAAGACTTAAACTGGGTGTGAACTGGTGTCAGGCCCGGGTGTTTTTGTGAATCCGTTAACCCGGAACCAACCACAGGTGTAGGTGCTGGGGTATGAAGAAAGCAGGGAGGACAAAGAAAGTTCCGCTTCATATATTTATTAAATAACAATTCAGTAAGGAGTTAAATGACTAGTTGTTAATCATCATTATACTGAAGTATTGCAAGAATGGCAGAAATAATATGCAAGAGAAAACTCAAAAATAAATAAAAGAAATGTTCATGGAAACATATGCAAAAGCAAGCTGAAGAATAAATGTTGGATTGTCCAAATATAAACAAGCTTTGATGCAGAACTGCAGATTGTGTTTAACTGGTTAATGCAGACATGGTGAATTAACTGTAAGAATTTGCAATGGAGTTTTGAGGGTTAACTGAGAGACTGTGATGAATTATCCTTGTAATGACAACATAGCAAATAAAAAGTACTGAATTGGGTTACTTGCGGGTTTCGGAGATCACTGTGAAACTGTAGAAGACAAGGTGATGAATGGGTTAAATGCAGAGTTGAACAAACGAACAGCTGAGAGAAACAGGATCCTCCAGACTTTGAATGATAGGCAGACTGACAAGGTAACCTCATGCAGGACACTGGGAATCCAACTATTTCCAATAGGAGTGCAATTAACTGACAGCACAGCAGAGAGCCGGTGGATCTTTCAGCAGTGAAGGCTGCAGACGGACTTCTGGGAACGGAGGCGATATCTGGACCACGGGAATCACACAGGAATGCACGGAGAGAGCTCAGAGCTAGAGCACAGCTTTGATACAACAAAGCACTGGCCCAGAGTGACATAATCCCAGCCTACTTAAAGGCAGCACAAGCACGGGATTGGCTTACACCTGCCCACAGGTGTTTTCACAAGTGCTCAGTATTAGCTATTTGGTCTCCAACATGGCCACCTCCTATACAGCAGACACACCGCAGTGCCTTAGGCCATTTGGTCCCCACACTCACAGATCCCAGACTCTGCATTACCTGTGCCATTGATCACGCCGTGTCCCCACACGGGCGCACAGCACCGCGAGCAACCGCACTGGCAACGGATGAACCCCAGAACCCGTAAAGGTGAGAGACCGGTTCGTGACAGTACCCCCTCTTCTACGGGTGGTCTCCGAACACCTTTGAACCTTGTCAGGATTTTTGGAGAAGTATTTCTGTACCAGTCTTGGAGCATGAACATCTTCAGAGAAAACCCAGGATCTCTCCTCCGGACCGTAACCCTTCCAGTCGACCAGAAACTGTAAACGTCCATATCGGGAACATGAGTCCACAATCTCTTTAACTTCAAATTCCTCATACTGCAAAGAGTGAACTTTAGGAGATTTGGACTGGGTAGTACGGAACTTATTGAGAATCAAAGGCTTCAGTAAAGATGTATGAAAGGCGTTAGGAATTCTCAAAGACGGTGGCAGCTTGACTTTGTATGACACATGGTTGAGTACCTTTACAATGGGAAATGGACCAATAAACCTGGGAGCAAATTTCTTAGAAGGAACTTTGAACTTGAGATTGCGCGTAGAAATCCAAACTTGGTCTCCCACTTTGTAATTCGGTACAGCTTTACGTTTTCTATCTGCAAAAGATTTATAACGAGCGGAAGTTTTGACCAAGGACTTACGTACACAACTCCAGATGCTAGATAGACGTTGAAGCTCTTGATCTGCCGCTGGGACCTCTAGGGCTGGCAATGGATGAAACTCTGGCACACGAGGATGAAAGCCGAAGTTAATATAAAAGGGCGTAGATTCTGAAGATGAATGGAAGAGATTATTATGAGCAAATTCTGCCAATGGAAGGTAGTCAACCCAGTCATCCTGTGAGGACGATATATATAGCCGGAGAAATGTTTCAAGGTGTTGGTTGATTCTCTCAGTTTGTCCATCTGTCTGAGGATGATATGCAGAAGAAAAGTTCAACTTGACATTTAAAGATGAACAAAGCGACCTCCAAAACTTGGCCACAAACTGTGTTCCCCGATCAGAGATAATTTCTCGAGGAAGGCCATGCAACTTGAAGATTTCAGAGATGAACAATCTGGCTAGTAAAGGGGCTGATGGTAACCCAGTTAATGAAATGAAATGTGCCATTTTCGAAAATCGATCCACTATCACCCAAATGGTATTTCGCCCTTTTGATGGAGGTAGATCGGTCACGAAATCCATTGAGATATGAGTCCATGGTTGTTTGGGTATGGATAGTGGATGTAGTAGACCTGGTGGAGAACTTCTTGGACTCTTATGTTGGGCACATTTAGGACATGCTGCTATAAACTCTTGGACATCGGCTTTGAGACGTGGCTACCAATAAGACTGTTGAATAAATTTGAGAGTCTTTAGAACCCCAGGATGACCCATGAAGGAAGAGGAGTGAGCCCAGGTAAGCAGCCGTTTTCGAAGACTTGTGGCGACAAAGGTCTTGCCAAGCGGAGGAACTGGAGAGGTTCGAGTCATTAAAAAGGACGTAGGATTCACAATGGCTTGATTCGTGGTAGCATCATTTAATTCAGAAGCAAAGGACCGGCAAAGGGCATCTGCCTTTTTGTTCTGAGACCCTGGACGATAGGTGAGTTTGAAATCAAATCGTGAGAAGAAAAGCGCCCATCGAGCTTGTCGTGGATTCAAACACTGAGCTGACTGCAGATACAGAAGATTCTTATGATCAGTATAAACTGTAATGCGATGTTGAGCTCCTTCTAGAAGGTATCTCCACTCCTCAAATGCCAACTTGATGGCAAGTAACTCTTGCTCACCGATTGCATAATTACGTTCTGCCGGGAGGAACTTACGGGAGAAATATCCACAGGGATGAACCTTTTTATCTTCAAAGACTTGTGACAACACAGCTCCTACTGCTTCTGTAGATGCATCCACCTCTAGTAGAAAGGGACGATTCAAATCAGGCTGTCGAAGAATGGGGGCTGACACAAAGGCTTGCTTTAAATCAGAGAAGGCTTTGATTGCTTCAGAAGACCAGTTCGTAGGATTTGCTCCCTTGCGAGTTAGGGCTGTGATGGGAGCAGCTAACGTAGAATAATTCTTGATGAATCTCCTATAGAAATTCGCAAAGCCAAGAAATCGCTGAATCCCCTTGAGAGTTGAAGGAGTGGACCAATCTCGGATAGCTTGTACCTTACCTGGATCCATACATAGCTCTGATCCAGAAATGATGTAACCAAGGAACGGTATGGAAGATACTTCAAAAGTGCACTTCTCTAACTTACAATAAAGTAGATTTTTCCTCAGACGTGTCAGTACCTCTTTAACTTGGTGACGGTGAGACTTTAGATCCTTAGAGAATATTAGGATATCATCCAGGTACACTACTAGACACTTGTAGAGAAGATCACGAAAAAGTTCATTCACATAGCTTTGAAAAACTGCAGGTGCATTACAAAGACCAAAGGGCATTACGAGGTATTCGTAATGCCCATCCCGGGTATTAAAAGCAGTCTTCCACTCGTCCCCTGCACGGATGCGGATTAAATTGTAGGCCCCTCGGAGATCCAGTTTTGTAAACACAGTAGCTCCCTTTACCCGGTCAAATAATTCTGGAATTAAGGGTAATGGATACTTGTTTTTCACAGTGATCTCATTGAGTCCACGGTAATCTATGCTTGGTCGTAACCCACCGTCCTTCTTCTTAACGAAAAAGAATCCGGCTCCTGCAGGTGAAGAAGATGGTCTGATAAATCCTTTGATTAGATTTTCCTGTATATAGTCAGACATAGCTTGCGTCTCTGGGATGGATAGCGGATAAATTCGTCCCCTAGGAGGGGTTTTGCCTGGAACCAGGACGATTGGGCAGTCCCATTCGCGGTGAGGAGGTAGAGAGTCTGCTGCTTGTTTACTGAAAACATCTGCAAAAGATTGATACACCGGAGGTAGGTCGTGATAAAGCTGAATTCTTTTATCGTATAAACAACCCTTTATGAAGTCTAAGAACACTGTACGCTGTTTACTTAAGAAGTACCGTAAGGGTACGCTAGTTGCGTAACGATCGCTTAGCCGTAGGCGAGACGCTCAAGCGTCACGTTCGCTCACGGCCCAGAGATCACAGGCAAGCACGCTATTGGCTATGACTAGAGTAATGATTCGCTGTAGCGTAGCGGACGCTCGAGACCACGAGGAGGTCACCAGCGGTGCAGACGCTCACAGCGCTATACCTTTATATCTATACCTTTTAACAATGAAATACACAGTATACCTTAATGTGAAGACAGGGTGTAAGTGCAACCTTGTGTAACCTGACTAACTACAAAGCTGCTTGAGCGTCACCGACGCTCAAGTGAACACTTAACACTATAGGAAATACACAGATACTGGTTTAGGGTCCAAAGCCTATTATATGTATTATAACTAATATACTTGCAAAAGGAATCACAGTACAATTGATACACTACAGTATAACAGAGACTTCCTAACCAGATAACTAACTACGAAATACAATACAATTTACTTACGAGAATTATATGAGAGAAAGGGAAGGGAGAGAGTAAGAGAGAGACGGAGAGAGATGAGAGAAATTGGCTCACAGTAAGACAATATGATTACGGAGAGAAACTTACGCACAAAGGGTATGATCGCATGCGCCTCGATATCCAGCTCCCGATTATCAGCAATGAGAACCGTTGATGAGAGAGAAGTTGGATATGGTCGGCCTGCCTATTTATGCCCCACACACAATGCAATCTCATGGTCCCTATAATCCCATTGTCCATTGGACGAAGGAATTCGGCCCTGCATCATAACAAAAGGTCATAGGTTGATTCATACAGGTGGGCTGTGACGATTTCCAACAGCTCAGGTGGGTGGGACACTGGGTTTCCCGCCGCATACCTGAGTATGAGTAAATAATAGAAATGGACATAAACTTCTTATGTCCATAACTATTCGCACGAGCGATTAATACGCTCCAAACCAACACCGGAATATTGCTAATTAAATACTCTTCCGATGGGTACCAAACACTGCTGTATGACTCCTGTTAGACCCTTCGTACAATACAAAGAGGGATTCCTCCGTTCAGGGACATTCTATATTAACCAAACTTTCAGAATCTATCAAAGGGACCATGATCTATAAACTACATTAATTGTGAAAATGTGTAACGAATGAGTCGCACGCTACGACTACATACTCTTTACCGTAAATACGCATACCGAGTGCGAGCGGGTGCACGCAACAGCGGGTATGCGCTATCACGGGAAAGCGCACGCATGCGCAGCGCGTACCAGGGTGAGGTGCAAATATGGCAGTGTGCATAGAGACATTTTTCTGACTTTGACAGTCCACCCTTTGGCAGTCAATAATAACTGCCACCTTCTAAAACATTTCAAAAGGAGAAAAATGTAAGTCAGGGGTTAATTCATTTCCATGGTTGGGTAAGGAAGAAGAGAGGAGTAGGTGTGAAGAGGGTATGACCTAGTGAGATAGCAGAAGCATGTGTGTATGAGTCCATGTTTGGGGGGTCATGTATCATCGTGCCGTACGTGTGGTAAATCAAGCTTCGAGGTATTGCGAAGTATACATTTGAATTCCTTCTTATCCCGTACTAAGGGTCTGTGGATGGGCTGTCAAACTCTACCGAGCTCATTTCGGCTTTCAGTTGTAACAAAATGGGGAAGCACATTTTAGTTGATGATACATGAATAGGGGAGGTATGTGGTTGCTGATATCTGTGCCTGTATTCCCTATCGACTATGTGTGTCATTACCTGAGGGTTGTAGAGATGAAGATAAAGAACACTTATGGAAAATGCAATGATATTCTATGTCAGGGAAATGTACATCTGTCGTTGAAGTTTTGTTCGGTATCTGTTGAGAGTCGTCTTCTTTGCGCTGTATTGCTCCTTGGGCATGAGCAAATAGCTTTGTCAGTGCCATCAGATTTACAAAAAATGTTGGGCTAGCGTGAGTTTAAAAATACTAGGGAAACTGGGGATCCATGGCAAAGTTCATCAAGTGTCCATATCATAGGTTGTCAAAACTTCATCTTTGGTTCTTGTCTGTTGTCTGTATATATATCGTCTCGTCAACTTCCTCGTCCAAGGGGGTCTTTGTATCTTGGAGAAAAGCAGAAAAACAGGTGAAAGAAACGGACCGTATAATCGCATTTTCATCACGTCATGGTTTCTATCATTGGGTCATAAATCAAATCCAGGTTAATTACAGTTTCCTCACTCCTCAAACTCATCACTCTTGTACTTTGTTTGCACCTCATTAAAGCCTGTCCGCATCTAAATATCAATCCAATCGATATAACAACACCTAAGATACATAGTAGAAACTTTCCAACATCCATTATGACTCCTTGAGCCCAGTCTCCCAAACCGGAGAACCAATTTCGCGGGTTCAACCATGACACCCAACTAGTCAGCTCATTACCTACAGCAGCAAGAGTGAGATTGTGTTTTCGACGAAATTCCCACTTTAATTGGAGAATATCGTCCATCTTTTGGTCTATGACCTCTACCGGATCCTCGGTGCTATTTGTGATATACGTGCAACACTTTATGCCGTACTGTGTTGCCAATGTAACACAATATCCGCCTGTCACTGCTGTGAGATAATTAAGAACCATTCTATGCTGAACTAGTTCTGTTTTGTAAGCTTGGAGTTCTCTTCCAGTGTATCTAAACGTGTCATCATACATTTCAGTGATATTATCTAACAAATTGGCGAGTGCGGAAATGTATCTATAATTCATCACTCCTCGAGCGGTGCGAGTGAAATCTAACACTACCAGAACCTGAATCCCGGTGGATTCATGGATTAGATCAGAGGCCGGATGCTCTAATCTTTCTGACAGTTGTCTTTTAACTCGGTGCTCGTAATGAGTGTGAGTATAAGGAGCTTGGGCACCACGGTGTATGTCCTTCATTTTGTCATGTGTTACAGTCATCACTTCAGGCAATACTTTTCCAATATAACACAATCCTTCAGAGTTTGGGGCAAGCCACTTGTACGCCTTTCTCCCGCATATGAAATATGCATCATCGGGGAGAACATATGGGACGGAGAAGGACATGACCATGTTACAAACCTTCCAGGTGAAGTCTCCTGACCCTAATTCTTCCATCTGCTTAATGCACGTATCAGTTTGTACGATATGTGCACAGTATCCTGGTGATACTTCTCCAACTCTAGTAATCCTATTTCCTAAGGTATATCTATACCGGAAAGATTTTCCTCTACTGGCTATGTGGCGTACAAGTTCTGTATCTGTAGGCATTCTATCTGCTCTGTGAAAAGGTCATGGTAAGGGTTGCTCCATGACACTTCCCAATTTCCCGGCTTTCGGGGATTGGAGATGTTAAAACATAAGAGGGACCTATCCACATGGTATTGGTGGAGCTTCAAACTAGGAGGGCTGGAGATGTTAAACCTCCGGTCCACCGGTCTCCCACCACTTAACTCAAGTACCTCCCCTAACGTTAAAGGAAATGGTACTAGCCCTGATTTGCTATGCCCTTGAGGTACTTGAGAACATACCCAACAATCTGTTTTATTTAACACGTTACCCACTAAGGAGTGATAGTCACTCAATGGATGCCGGTCCATATGGATATTAAAACTGGATTGGCATTTCTTTATGCATCCATCTTCAACCAGATTATCACAGAGCCTACAGATACAGTTTTCTTCAGCTAACAATCCGTCACAATTTCTTCTATGATCAATGCTATCGGATCGTTTTCTGATACTCGCCTTTGCTTGTTGGTTTGGTTGATCTTGGAAAACTACGCCTCCATCATCATAATCGGAACCCATTCCAGAACCTCTCTCGACCTCCATGGTACTCTCGCCGGAACAGACTGCTCTGGTCAACATCATGGCCAGTAGAAAAATCCGGATCACAGTCTCTTGAGGCAAGTCCATCTTTGAGGAGGAAACGAAGAAGAATGAGAAGGGGGAAAAAGAAATGTTCAGGGAGAAGGGATGGGAAGTGGAGAAAAACAATAAAAGGGAGAGGGAAGTCGACAACTGCTTTTCGGTCTTCAAGGCTCAGGTGCCGCCTCAGTCCTCCTGGAACAGACACTCCAGTGATACAACCTCTACCATCTGTTCCTTATCACGGGACTTCTCTGGATCAGCAACCTTCTTGCAGTGGGAGGAGTGAACCCAAGTCTCTCTCTCAGCAACCTTCAATGCTGTGGTGCTAGTCAATAAGACCTGGTATGGTCCTTCCCATCTATCAATAAGACAACCTGAGCGTAGAAAATTTCGTATCATTACATAATCCCCAGGTTCAATGTCATGACAATTACTATCTGGTAAATCAGGAATCACCAACTTCAGATTATCATTTTGATTCCTTAACTGTTTACTCATGTTAATTAAGTACTTTACAGTCACTTCATTGTTACACTTCAAATCATCCTGAGGGTTAATCATAACATGCGGTTGTCGACCAAACAGAATTTCAAAAGGGGACAGATTAAGAGGGGACCTGGGAGTGGTTCTGATGCTATACAAAACAATGGGTAAAGCTTCTGGCCACGTCAATCCTGTCTCTGCCATTACTTTACTCAATTTATTTTTAATAGTGCTGTTCACTCTCTCGACCTTCGCACTCGCCTGTGGACGGTACGGAGTGTGCAGCTTGCTATCAATTCCCATCAACTTACACATTCCTTGAAAGACATCACCTGTAAAATGGGTACCCCTATCACTTTCGATTACCCTAGGGATACCATATCTACATACAAATTCCTGTACAATTTTCTTAGCTGTAAACATAGCGGTATTTGTAGCCGCTGGAAATGCTTCGACCCAATTCGAGAAAACATCTATACAAACAAGTACATATTTCAAATTTCGACATGGGGGTAATTGAATGAAGTCAATTTGTATTACCTGGAAAGGGCCGCCGGCAGGTGGGATATGGGATGGTTCTGCAGGTATTGCTTTTCCAATATTCTTTCTCAGACAGGTAAGGCATGACATTGCTCTTTTACTCGCATGAGAGGAGAATCCTGGGGCGCACCAGTATGCTCTTACCAATTTGCACATCCCCTCCCTGCCTAGATGAGTCAGCCCGTGAGCTGCCTCAGCCAGACATGGAAGATACGTCCTGGGGGCCACTGGTTTACCATGTCCATCCGTCCAGAGCCCTGAGGACTCCTGGCCATATCCCTTTGCCTTCCAGACTGCCTTTTCCTGCGTGGAACACAAATTCTGCATCTCACACAACTTCTGTGTGTTGATGGTATTAAATACCATCAGTTGTGTGGTGTCTGTCTGTATGGGGGTAGCAGCTGCAAGCTTTGCGGCTTCGTCTGCTCGGCTGTTACCAAGTGACACTGGGTCTTGACTATATGTATGTGCTTTACATTTGATAACAGCCACTCTGTCGGGTTCCTGTATCGCTGTTAGAAGCCTTTTTATGTGAGCTGCATGCGCTATCGGTGTACCAGCTGCCGTCATGAAATTTCTGAGACGCCATAGGGCTCCGAAATCATGAACTACCCCGAATGCGTATCTAGAATCGGTGTAGATATTGGCAGACTTACCCTTAGCCAATTCACATGCTCTGGTTAGGGCGACCAGTTCAGCAACCTGGGCTGAGTGAGGTGGGCCTAGCGGTTCCGCTTCTATGGTGTATTGGTCATCTACGACTGCGTATCCAGTACACAAGTCTCCCGAGTCTGACTGTCTGTGACAACTACCGTCCGTGTAGAACGTGAGTTCTGCATCTTCCAGTGGATTGTCACTGATGTCAGGCCTTGCGGTGAAATTTTGGGTCAAATATTCCATACAATCATGTGTATCTTCCTTTGTATTAAATCCTCCTTCCCTATCACTCTCATCTTCCACCCTTTGTGCCTGACCAGGCACACCTGGGAGATATGTTGCAGGATTTAATGCGCTGCATCTCCTTATGGTGATGTTTACTGGGGCCATTAGTGCCAATTCCCATCTTGTAAACCTTGCTGATGAGACGTGTCTGGTTTGGGCAGAATTCAATAAGGCTGATACTGCATGTGGCGTATGGATTGTGAGGTTGTGGCCTAGCACGACATCTTCGCTTTTCGTCACTAGCAATGCTATCGCCGCAACACTTCGCAAGCATGTGGGGAGGGATCGCGCTACCGTGTCTAGCTGAGCGCTGTAGTATGCAACTGGCCTGCTGGCATCACCGTGTTTTTGGGTTAGTACACCTGCTGCGCACCCAGCACTTTCTGTTCCGTATAGTTCAAAGGGTTTCCCATAGTCTGGCATACCTAGTGCTGGTGCCTGCGTTAGGCACTGTTTGAGTCTCTCAAATGCTGTTTCGGATTCGTCTGTATGCGAAATCCGATCAGGTTTGTTTGAGGAGACCATTTCCTGCAAAGGTAACGCCAATATGGAAAACCCTGGGATCCAATTACGGCAATACCCACACATTCCTAAAAACGTCCTGATCTGTTGCTGGGTTTGTGGCAGTGTCATGTCTCTAATGGCTTGGATTCTATCAGCGGTCAGGTGTCTCAGTCCTTGTGTTAGACAGTGTCCCAAATATTTTACCTTAGTTTGGCATAATTGCAACTTGTCTTTGGAAACCTTATGTCCCGTGTCTGAGAGATGAAACAGGAGCTGTTTCGTATCCTTCAGAGAAGCTTCCAGTGAATCTGAACACAGCAGTAAATCATCCACATACTGTATCAGTACTGATCCACTCTCCGGTTGGAAAGACTGTAAACAATCATGCAAAGCCTGAGAAAATATACTTGGACTGTCTATGAAACCTTGGGGTAATCGAGTCCACGTGTATTGGACTCCTCTGTATGTGAATGCAAACAAATATTGGCTGTCAGGGTGCAGAGGTACCGAAAAGAATGCGGAGCAGAGGTCAATAACAGTGAAAAATTTGGCAGTGGGAGGAATTTGCATTAGGATGACAGCTGGATTAGGCACTACGGGGAACTGACTCTCAACTATTTTGTTAATCCCCCTTAGATCCTGCACTAGCCTGTAACCCCTCCCCCCACTCTTTTTAACAGGGAAGATGGGACTATTGGCTGTGCTGGACGTTCTTACCAGAATGCCCTGTTGTAGCAAGCGCTCTATTACTGGGAAAACTCCTAACTCCACCTCTGGCTTCAGAGGATACTGTGGGATTTTTGGTGCTATCCTACCATCTTTTACTTGTACAACTACTGGAGCTACGTTTGCCATTAATCCAGTGTCCTGTCCATCTTTTGTCCAAAGTGACTCTGGTATCTGAGATGTCATCTCTTCTACTTGGGATGGATTCCTATTTGTCATAATGGAATGTGACATTAATTTTGATGGGGAGTCTAACATGTCTCGTACTTCCTGAGCGTGATTCTCAGGAATGTCCAAGAATACACCTTCAGGAGTACAATAAATGACGCACCCCATTTTACATAGTAAGTCTCTTCCCAGGAGATTGGTTGGTGCCGATGCAGCCAGCAAAAATGAATGCTTGGTATGCAAAGGCCCTATTGTAATCTCGGCTGGTTTGCTAACAGGGTAGTGCTGGACTACTCCTGTTACTCCCATGGCTGGAACTGTCCTACCAGTGGTTCTCATGCCCACTGTCGAATTTATCACTGACTTGGCCGCCCCTGTGTCTACAAGAAAGTTTAAAGTTTTACCAGCTACATTGATTGCAATCTCTGGTTCACTTCCAAGACTGGCAATCAACTTAACTGGCTGCAGATTACAGGTATGGCCACACCCCTATTGGGTATGGTGACCTCCCTGAATCCCGTTGGCAGCAACTACTTGTGGGGGAGTTAGCTGGGAACTACCAGAGGCATGCCAGTCTCTGTTCGGGGGATATCTTTTTGTTTCCCCTGTATGTGGCTCAAAACTCCGCCTCTGTGGACCCTGCTCCCAATGTCGTGTGTTGTGTCGTTGTCTAGGGGGTTGAAAAGATCTTTGTACACTTTGTTCTACAGTCTCGTGCATAGTGTCCCTGTCTGTTACAAGAAAAACATGTTATCACAGTTGACTTACCCACAGGATTCGGTGGTACATACGCAGGCTGCCTTGTGGTCAGCGCCTGTATACTTACTGACATTAACTTATCACTTTGCGACTCCCTGTGTCTAGTGATGATTCTGTCGTGATCAATAGCAGCCTCTCTCAATGTGGACACTGACAGACCTCGCCAACATGGTTGCGTGGTCTGAACCCTAGCCTTTAATGTTTCCTTTAAACCATCCATCAGTACAGATACTGCTACCTCTTGATGGTTTGGGTTGGTCCTAATGTCTTCTATTCCGGTGTATTTTGCCATTTCTAATAGTGCCCGATGGAAATATTCTGCTGCCGTTTCGGACTCCTTTTGTCTAATGGAAAATATTTTGTTCCATTTAACAACGGCGGGGAAATACTCCTTTAGCTGTAAGTTTATCCTTTTTACATTATCCTTGTTGTACACATCCGTAAGCGGTACATCTTTATCTAATGCACAGTCAGCTAAGAATTGAGCTGAGTCGACATTGGAAGGTAAACAAGCTCTTAGCAGTATCTGCCAATCTTTATTGTTGGGTTCTACGGTGTTTCCTAGATCCCTGATGTATTTTTGGCTAGCAACTAAGTCTTTCCTGGGGTCAGGAAATTCAGACACTATGGTTCTTAATTCCATTCGGGAAAATGGAGTGTACATGGCAATGTTCCTTATGGGAGTGGCTCCTGATACATCTGTTTTCCCATTGGGAACTGCTATTACCCTAACAGGAGTAATTCTAACAACCTCATCCTGTGTAGATTCTACAGCTTGTTGTGGTACAATTGTTTCAGTATAGTGCATGGTGCCGTACTTACCCGTTGACACGACCTCACCTATCCCTCCGCTAGGGGCCTTCGCTAATCTCGTGGGTGTTGCAGTGCCTACTGTGGTCTCTGCTATGGTGGCTGCGAGAGAGAGCGCTGAAATTGTTGCTGAATCGTCTTCTTGATCACACTCCTGAGGAAAGTTCAAAACAGGGTACAACTTGCACGGGTTAATACTTGCATGGGTTACTTGGTTAACATTATTAACATTTACATGGTTGCTAAGTGTTTGTGTTTTACAACACAGTGCGTCTTTCTCCGTAATCAACTTCTCTCCTGATATATATGGTGGTGGCCGGGCTGTGGCAATCAATTTTCTGTTAGAGCCAGCTCCCGCCGCCAGAGCCCAACCTCTCTGTATCTCACCTTCCTGGTGCCATAACTGTAAATAATCATGATGCTGAATTCGTCTCTTTGTTGATTTTATGAGACATATCCTCCTCCTTAAATTTTGTAACACTTCTGGGCTGAAGCTACCTATTCTGGGGAATTTCTCCCTGTCTTGTTCAGTCATTCTCTCCCATTCATCACATAAAGCTTCTGTGTGACTTCCATATTTCTCACACATTACATAGCGTGCCGATCCGACTGGTCGGTTCACTGAATCAACCTGAACCGAGGTTGATCGCCCCCTACCTGAGCAACTGGCCCCCATAGTCTGCAGGTGTTGCTTATTCCTCCTTGGATCTCTGTGTCAAGGTTTTCAGCGAACCTTTACAGACAACCAAACTACTCACAATAGGCCGGCGGTGGCGGTTTACCGAGTACCCCACTCACTCGCTCACGTCGACCAATACGACCTGATCACACCGATATGGTGCTGGCGTACTCGACCTAGAGCACCTACCAAAACCTTCTGTTTACTGGAACATGCGAGGGTTACCCGAGGGACACTTACTCTTTCCAGTAAAGGTGGGGTTGTTAGATAGTTCCTGAGTGACCAGCGAACTTCCCTTTCAAAAATAAAAAATTACACATCACGTCAGAATGTACAAATAGCGTTTATGACCTTTGTACGCTAAATGATACTAGTCAGGTTTACTAATGCACACAATGACGTGCGGTACAATCGTTCAGTACATAAGCACTACTTGTTATGTACTGAGAGATCAATGGAATCGAAAATTTCGGCTGCGAATTCCTTCAGCAAGAGCTTGTATGGCCTATATGGGTTCTGCACCAACCCCCGGGGTTGTGCCTCTTACCTTTATAGCGGACTTTCTTGTCTACCTTTCTTCAGACCAGCTGTGTTACAAATTAGGAGCAGGATCTATTAATTTAAATTTCGGATATCCAAAAGTAGATTTGCGTTATTTACCGCGTCGCGTTATCTACCGCTGTGCGTTACTTATCGCCTTTGCGTTACTTCAACTTATCACGACTTGGGCTACGTGGGCGTAACCGGACGCTACGTTGCGTAATGTACGCTGCGTGCGTCTGCCTTTGGATTGCGTACGCTAGTCTTTGTTAGAGACACGTGTACGCAAAGCAAAGATCCACCGTAACACAATATAAATTTTTATCAATGTAGATGATCCTTGATCATCTACCGCACACCACACTGACTGCCTTACCTCCCAGGCGAACCGTGTGTTGGTCTATACTTTAACTATTACTTTTATTCTAAAACTATGAAATAACAGCAAATCTCTTTTAGCACTTTTCTATCAACTATAAAATTGGCAAACAGGATAATGATATACGAAAATGAAAAAGAAATGCAGATATATATGTATGCGTGCGTGTATACGCAAGACAGAAGAAAAATAAACAGTTTTAAAAGACACAAGCGTTTTGTTCTTACTTCTGGTTCCCGGATTCCTTCAGCACTCTTTATCTAAGCGAAGCAGACGCTTATCCCGTCAGCACTGCGAGACAACCTCCCGCCCTTTGCTGAGGGATAATGTCTGCTGATCTACCTAGTGCAGATATGAGAAGGACAGGACGAGTCCCCAATTGATAAAGCTGAATTCTTTTATCGTATAAACAACCCTTTATGAAGTCTAAGAACACTGTACGCTGTTTACTTAAGAAGTACCGTAAGGGTACGCTAGTTGCGTAACGATCGCTTAGCCATAGGCGAGACGCTCAAGCGTCACGTTCGCTCACGGCCCAGAGATCACAGGCAAGCACGCTATTGGCTATGACTAGAGTAATGATTCGCTGTAGCGTAGCGGACGCTCGAGACCACGAGGAGGTCACCAGCGGTGCAGACGCTCACAGCGCTATACCTTTATATCTATACCTTTTAACAATGAAATACACAGTATACCTTAATGTGAAGACAGGGTGTAAGTGCAACCTTGTGTAACCTGACTAACTACAAAGCTGCTTGAGCGTCACCGACGCTCAAGTGAACACTTAACACTATAGGAAATACACAGATACTGGTTTAGGGTCCAAAGCCTATTATATGTATTATAACTAATATACTTGCAAAAGGAATCACAGTACAATTGATACACTACAGTATAACAGAGACTTCCTAACCAGATAACTAACTACGAAATACAATACAATTTACTTACGAGAATTATATGAGAGAAAGGGAAGGGAGAGAGTAAGAGAGAGACGGAGAGAGATGAGAGAAATTGGCTCACAGTAAGACAATATGATTACGGAGAGAAACTTACGCACAAAGGGTATGATCGCATGCGCCTCGATATCCAGCTCCCGATTATCAGCAATGAGAACCGTTGATGAGAGAGAAGTTGGATATGGTCGGCCTGCCTATTTATGCCCCACACACAATGCAATCTCATGGTCCCTATAATCCCATTGTCCATTGGACGAAGGAATTCGGCCCTGCATCATAACAAAAGGTCATAGGTTGATTCATACAGGTGGGCTGTGACGATTTCCAACAGCTCAGGTGGGTGGGACACTGGGTTTCCCGCCGCATACCTGAGTATGAGTAAATAATAGAAATGGACATAAACTTCTTATGTCCATAACTATTCGCACGAGCGATTAATACGCTCCAAACCAACACCGGAATATTGCTAATTAAATACTCTTCCGATGGGTACCAAACACTGCTGTATGACTCCTGTTAGACCCTTCGTACAATACAAAGAGGGATTCCTCCGTTCAGGGACATTCTATATTAACCAAACTTTCAGAATCTATCAAAGGGACCATGATCTATAAACTACATTAATTGTGAAAATGTGTAACGAATGAGTCGCACGCTACGACTACATACTCTTTACCGTAAATACGCATACCGAGTGCGAGCGGGTGCACGCAACAGCGGGTATGCGCTATCACGGGAAAGCGCACGCATGCGCAGCGCGTACCAGGGTGAGGTGCAAATATGGCAGTGTGCATAGAGACATTTTTCTGACTTTGACAGTCGGGAAGGCTAATTGACCGGAGAGGTACAATTGAGGCTAAACAGTCCTTGGTACAAGATTTACCCCACGAAAGGACTTCCATGGTTTGCCAATTGAGTTGAGGATTATGTTTCTGCAGCCAAGGTAAACCAAGTATCACATCTTGAGAGGCTTTGGGAATCACGTAGAAGGAGAGGTATTCGGAATGGAGCACACCAACTTTCATCTTGAGACATACGGTTCGATGAGTAATTATACCATCTGGAATTCGACTTCCATCCACTGCTGTAACGGCAACTGCTGCTTCCAGAGGCATGGTTTGAACTTTAGACCGCATGACAAAGGCTGAGGAGATGAAGTTCTCGGCTGCCCCGGAATCTAGGAGAGCTGAAACTTTCACTGTAGAACTTGGAACTTCTAATTGAATAGACAAGGTCGGCTCTTTCCCAGAACGTGATTCTAGAGTAACTCCTAGCTTAACCTCTCTTGAATAAACAAACAAAGAGGAAGGGGGGTGCAAATCCCCACCCCCAAATTCCCTTCCGCACACTGAAAATTACCTGTAACCATCCCTGAATCTATCTGGTAATAAAATTCAGAGAATTTGTCACAAATGTTTGCAAACACATGTTTAAGCTGCTGGCCACTTCACGGTTTTTCTGATACAGCAGTCCTAACTACTTAATAGCAGTGCCCACATTGGGCCATGTAATTTGTCACAGTACGCCTCATGATAAAGGCCATTACTAAAACATTTCCAGACAGAGAGCTAACTTACCAGGGAGCCACCCCCAGGATCTCCCATTGGCACTACAAGGAACAGCATGCCTTCCAAATGCTGCTCCCATTCAATGCCTCATGCACACAAGCAGACAATTTGGAAGCTGCTCAATCATACCTGGAGATAACTACACATCAGGTGCTGGAAGGGGGAGGGGTCATAGACAGACAAACAAAGAGGAAGGGGGTGCAAATCCCCACCCCCAAATTCCCTTCCGCACACTGAAAATTACCTGTAACCATCCCTGAATCTATCTGGTAATAAAATTCAGAGAATTTGTCACAAATGTTTGCAAACACATGTCTAAGCTGCTGGCCACTTCACGGCTTCTCTGATACAGCAGTCCTAACTACTTAATAGCAGTGCCCACATTGGGCCATGTAATTTGTCACAGTACGCCTCATGATAAAGGCCATTACTAAAACATTTCCAGACAGAGAGCTAACTTACCAGGGAGCCACCCCCAGGATCTCCCATTGGCACTACAAGGAACAGCATGCCTTCCAAATGCTGCTCCCATTCAATGCCTCATGCACACAAGCAGACAATTTGGAAGCTGCTCAATCATACCTGGAGATAACTACACATCAGGTGCTGGAAGGGGGAGGGGTCATAGACAGACAAACAAAGAGGAAGGGGGTGCAAATCCCCACCCCCAAATTCCCTTCCGCACACTGAAAATTACCTGTAACCATCCCTGAATCTATCTGGTAATAAAATTCAGAGAATTTGTCACAAATGTTTGCAAACACATGTCTAAGCTGCTGGCCACTTCACGGCTTCTCTGATACAGCAGTCCTAACTACTTAATAGCAGTGCCCACATTGGGCCATGTAATTTGTCACAGTACGCCTCATGATAAAGGCCATTACTAAAACATTTCCAGACAGAGAGCTAACTTACCAGGGAGCCACCCCCAGGATCTCCCATTGGCACTACAAGGAACAGCATGCCTTCCAAATGCTGCTCCCATTCAATGCCTCATGCACACAAGCAGACAATTTGGAAGCTGCTCAATCATACCTGGAGATAACTACACATCAGGTGCTGGAAGGGGGAGGGGTCATAGACAGACAAACAAAGAGGAAGGGGGGTGCAAATCCCCACCCCCAAATTCCCTTCCGCACACTGAAAATTACCTGTAACCATCCCTGAATCTATCTGGTAATAAAATTCAGAGAATTTGTCCATACTGTGACAAATTATATGGCCCAATGTGGGCACTGCTATTAAGTAGTTAGGACTGCTGTATCAGAGAAGCCGTGAAGTGGCCAGCAGCTTAAACATGTGTTTGCAAACATTTGTGACAAATTCTCTGAATTTTATTACCAGATAGATTCAGGGATGGTTACAGGTAATTTTCAGTGTGCGGAAGGGAATTTGGGGGTGGGGATTTGCACCTCCCTTCCTCTTTGTTTGACTGTCTATGACCCCTCCCCCTTCCAGCACCTGATGTGTAGTTATCTCCAGGTATGATTGAGCAGCTTCCAAATTGTCTGCTTGTGTGCATGAGGCATTGAATGGGAGCAGCATTTGGAAGGCATGCTGTTCCTTGTAGTGCCAATGGGAGATCCTGGGGGTGGCTCCCTGGTAAGTTAGCTCTCTGTCTGGAAATGTTTTAGTAATGGCCTTTATCATGAGGCGTACTGTGACAAATTACATGGCCCAATGTGGGCACTGCTATTAAGTAGTTAGGACTGCTGTATCAGAGAAGCCGTGAAGTGGCCAGCAGCTTAAACATGTGTTTGCAAACATTTGTGACAAATTCTCTGAATTTTATTACCAGATAGATTCAGGGATGGTTACAGGTAATTTTCAGTGTGCGGAAGGGAATTTGGGGGTGGGGATTTGCACCCCCCTTCCTCTTTGTTTGTCTGTCTATGACCCCTCCCCCTTCCAGCACCTGATGTGTAGTTATCTCCAGGTATGATTGAGCAGCTTCCAAATTGTCTCCTCTCTTGAATAAGCTAGGAGCGAGAGTTTCCCGGTCGGAGTTTGCAGAATTTAACTAAGTGTTCGGAGGACCCATAGTACATGCAGAGGTTACCCTGTCGACGACGAAGTCGTTCCTCTTCTGTGAGGCGAGAGCGCCCAATCTGCATAGGTTCTTCTGTCGTTACCGGAGACTGTGAAGAAGAGTCTTGTCGAGGCCTAGGATGATAACGTGGACTGGATCGCTCTGCCCTGGATTTCTCTAAACATCGCTCCCTGTAGCGTAGGTCAAGTTTGTTACAGAGAGAAATCAATCCATCCAGTTTAGTTGGCACGTCCCGGATAGTTAAATCATCCTTGATTCTCTCTGAAAGTCCATTCCAAAACGCGGCAATCAGGGCCTCCTCATTCCAGTTTAACTCTGAAGACAACGTGCGAAACTGAATAATATATTGACTGACAGGACGTAAACCTTGACGTAGACGGAGAATCTCCAAGGATGCTGAGGTGGTCCTGCCTGGTTCGTCAAAGATTCTCCGGAAGGAAGATACGAACTCTTTGTAATTAGAGAGGATAGGATCACCTCTCTCCCATAATGGTGATGCCCACTCCAGAGCCTGACCAGAGAGGAGGGCAATAATATATGCGACCTTAGAACGAGCTGATGGGAAACTGGCGGACATCAGTTCGAACTGGATCTCGCATTGATTCAGGAATCCTCTGCAAAGTTTTGGAGTCCCGTCAATCTTACTTGGAGAGGGTAACTGCAAGCGGGACGTAGGCAGCATCACAGGAGAAGCTGTAGTGGTAACTGGGACAACCGGAGTTGGAATCTGAACTTGAGACGTTTTAATAGCTGTATGAAGAGTCTCTAAACGGTCTGCCATAGTTTGCATAAACTGCACTATTTGTGTCTGTATAGACTCCTGGTTTTCCAGACGGGAAAGGATATCTGACGTAGCACCGCCTCCTGCAAATTGGTCACTTGACGGATCCATGTGGCCAGTGCTTACTGTCAGGCCCGGGTGTTTTTGTGAATCCGTTAACCCGGAACCAACCACAGGTGTAGGTGCTGGGGTATGAAGAAAGCAGGGAGGACAAAGAAAGTTCCGCTTCATATATTTATTAAATAACAATTCAGTAAGGAGTTAAATGACTAGTTGTTAATCATCATTATACTGAAGTATTGCAAGAATGGCAGAAATAATATGCAAGAGAAAACTCAAAAATAAATAAAAGAAATGTTCATGGAAACATATGCAAAAGCAAGCTGAAGAATAAATGTTGGATTGTCCAAATATAAACAAGCTTTGATGCAGAACTGCAGATTGTGTTTAACTGGTTAATGCAGACATGGTGAATTAACTGTAAGAATTTGCAATGGAGTTTTGAGGGTTAACTGAGAGACTGTGATGAATTATCCTTGTAATGACAACATAGCAAATAAAAAGTACTGAATTGGGTTACTTGCGGGTTCCGGAGATCACTGTGAAACTGTAGTAGAAGACAAGGTGATGAATGGGTTAAATGCAGAGTTGAACAAACGAACAGCTGAGAGAAACAGAATCCTCCAGACTTTGAATGATAGGCAGACTGACAAGGTAACCTCATGCAGGACACTGGGAATCCAACTATTTCCAATAGGAGTGCAATTAACTGACAGCACAGCAGAGAGCCGGTGGATCTTTCAGCAGTGAAGGCTGCAGACGGACCTCTGGGAACGAAGGCGATATCTGGACCACGGGAATCACACAGGAATGCACGGAGAGAGCTCAGAGCTAGAGCACAGCTTTGATACAACAAAGCACTGGCCCAGAGTGACATAATCCCAGCCTACTTAAAGGCAGCACAAGCACGGGATTGGCTTACACCTGCCCACAGGTGTTTTCACAAGTGCTCAGTATTAGCTATTTGGTCTCCAACATGGCCACCTCCTATACAGCAGACACACCGCAGTACCTTAGGCCATTTGGTCCCCGCACTCACAGTTCCCAGACTCTGCATTACCTGTGCCATTGATCACGCCGTGTCCCCACACGGGCGCACAGCACCGTGAGCAACCGCACTGGCAACGGATGAACCCCAGAACCCGCAAAGGTGAGAGACCGGTTCGTGACAACTGGCTCCTCCCTCTATGCCCCTCCTCCAGACCTCAGTTAGACTTTGTGCCCAGGAGTGATGGGTCACACACTAGGGGAGCTCTACTGAGTTTCTCTGAAAGACTTTATGTTAGGTTTTTTATTTTCAGGGAGACCTGCTGGCTACAGGCTCCCTGCAGCGTGGGACTGAGGGGAGAGAAGCAGGACCTACTTCTGTGAGTTTCAAGGCTCTGCTTCTCGGCTACTGCACACCATTAGCTGCAGAAGGTTCGATCACTTGGTGCGCCTAGCTGCTTGTTCCCGGAGCCGCGCCGTCACCCCCTCACAGAAGCCAGAAGAAAGAAGTCGGGTGAGTATTGGAAGAAAAGAAGACTTCAGACGGCAGAAGACTTCAGTAACGGAAGTACAGTGGTAGTGCTGCTCTTCATGCTCCCACACACCAACGGCACTCACAGGGTGCAGGGCGCTGGTGGGGGGGGGGGCATGTTACTGGTCTGCTTAATGTGAACAACTGGCAAAAAAAAAAAGCATTTAGGTGCCGAGGCACCGTGGTTCATCCCCCGCCAGTATACTTTGATTATTTCCCCGCCACCGCTTATACGGGTGCAGGGCGCGCGGGGGGGAGCGCCCTGGGCAGCGAGTCAGTTTTAACCGTTCTTACTCTCGCTGCCGGGGGCTCCATATACAGACCCCCACAGGCGCGTTATGCCGTGGTCCCCGTCGGGCGCCATGGGTACAGGGCGCCGGGATGTGGTGGCGCCCGGGGCAGCATAGATAGTTAGAGCTCCCGGGCGCCGCATACGGGGACCCACCTGAGAGCGGCAGGTGCACGATGCGCCGGAACTCCCGCTTCCCGAACGTTGTCTGGGGTGCACGGCGCGCAGGGGGGCGCCCTGAGCAGCATGGTGCTGAGTATATATATATATATATATATATATATATATACCCTATATTTAGTACTCGGCCTATTTGGCTTTCAGATCAGGGGGGCTATAGCGCACCGAGAGGGGCGGAGCTTAGCCTCACACACTAAGTCAGCGCCATTTTTCCCTGCTGTCCCCGCCAAGAACCAACAGTGGGGAACGCAATGTTTGGACTGTGTTGCCCTCCCAGAGGTGTAATCTCCCTGTGTATAGGGTCCCCCGGCTCAATATAGGGTTATATATATATATATATATATATATATATATAATTATTATTATTTTTTTGTCGAGCGGGCTTAAGTGCGCCGGGAAGGGGCGGAGCTTAGACCTCACAGAGGGGTCAGCGCCATTTTCCAAAGTTCCCCACCGGGACTTGCTGTATACTAAGAAGGAAGGGGGACACAGAGTGTTTTAATGCTGTATGGGTGTCATACAGCATTAGAATTGATAATGGACGCAGAATCCTTGGGGGAAATTTACTAAGCTCCCGATTTTGACCGAGATGCCGTTTTTTCATCAAAGTGTCATCTCGGTAATTTACTAAACACTAATCACGGCAGAGATGAGGGCATTCGTAATTTTTTGCAAGTCCAAGTAAAAAATTACGAATGAATACACCATCGGTCAAAACGCGGCTGTTTAAGTATGAATCTCGGTCATTTACTAAGAAGTGCAAAGCAAAAAAAATACAAACACTGCCGTGAAAAATTACAACTCGTAAAAAAGTGCTAAAAAAAACAGACCTTTTTTTTTCTTCCCGTGATTAGATAGGCATGCACGGATCCATGAGATCCGTGCATGTATATCAGTGGGAAGGGGTGGGAAAGTGCTTATTTTTTCATAAAAAAATGCGTGGGGTCCCCCCTCCTAAGCATAACCAGCCTCGGGCTCTTTGAGCAGATCCTGGTTGCAAAAATATTGGGGAAAAAATGACAGGGGTTCCCCCATATTTAAGCAACCAGCATCGGGCTCTGCGCCTGGTCCTGGTCCCAAAAATACGGGGGACAAAAAGAGTAGGGGTCCCCCGTATTTTTAAAACCAGCACCGGGCTCCACTAGCTGGACAGATAATGCCACAGCCGGGGGTCACTTTTATATAGTGCCCTGCGGCCGTGGCATCAAAAATCCAACTAGTCACCCCTGGCCGGGGTACCCTGGGGGAGTGGGGACCCCTTCAATCAAGGGGTCCCCCCCCCCCAGCCACCCAAGGGCCAGGGGTGAAGCCCAAGGCTGTCCCCCCCCATCCAATGGGCTGCGGATGGGGGGGCTGATAGCCTTTGTTGTAAAAGAAAAGATATTGTTTTTAGTAGCAGTACTACAAGTCCCAGCAAGCCTCCCCCGCATGCTGGTACTTGGAGAACCACAAGTACCAGCATGCGGCGGAAAAACTGGCCCGCTGGTACCTGTAGTACTATTACTAAAAAAATACCCAAAAAAAGACAAGACACACACACCGTGAAAGTATAATTTTATTACATACATACACACATACATACATACTTACCTTAAGTTCCCACGCAGGTCGGTCCTCTTCTCCAGTAGAATCCAAGGGGTACCTGTTGAAGAAATTATACTCACCAGATCCAGGGGTCCAGGCTCCTCGGCAAATCCAGGGTTAATCCACGTACTTGCAAAAAATAAAAAAACGGTGTCCCGACCACGAACTGAAAGGGGACCCATGTTTGCACATGGGTCACCTTTCCACGAATGCCAGAAACCCACTTTGACTTCTGTCTAAGTGGGTTTCTTCAGCCAATCAGGGAGCGCCACGTTGTAGCACTCTCCTGATCAGCTGTGTGCTGCTGTCCTCACTGACAGGCAGCACACGGCAGTGTTACAATGTAGCGCCTATGCGCTACATTGTAACCAATGCTGGGAACTTTCTGCTCAGCGGTGACGTCACTTTACTTGCCTTCTTTGCTGCAGTTTTGCATTGTGTACTGATAAGCCTATTATCCATGAGCACCCCCAAATCTTTTTCCACTACAGTTACCCCTGTAATATCCCCATTTAGAGTGTACGATGTTAGTGTGTTTTTTGTCCCAAAATGCATAATTTAGCATTTTTTTATATTGAACCGCATTCCCCATTTAGACGTCCAGGGCTTCAAGTTTACATAAGTCATTTTGTAGAGACTCCACATCGCTGTCTGAATTACCTTACACAGCTTAGTATCATCCACAAAGATTAACACTGTGCTTTCCAGGACTATTCCTAGATCGTTGATAAATATATTGAACAGTAGCATGCCAAGTACGGACCCTTGTGGTATTCCACTAACTACTAGTGCCCAGCTGGAGAACATCCCATTGACCACAACTCATTGTGCCATGTTATCAAGCCAATTACCTATCCATGTACAAATAGTATATCCTAGACCAAGTTCCCTTAATTTGATGATCAGTCTCCTGTGAGGCACTGTATCGAAGGCTTTTGCAAAATCTAAATACACCACATCCACTGCTTTTCCCTGATGAAGATTCTCACTCACTTCCTCGTAGAAGCTAATTAAGTTAGTTTGACATGATCTGTTCCTTACGCTCCCCCCTTCTCCACCCCCAAATAGTTCACTACCCCCATCCTTACTGCTCTCCCTAATTAACCCATAGCTTCTAGCTAAATATTCCCCCCAGGCTCCTAGTTTAAAAGTTCCTCCAATCTTCTAACCATCCTGCCCCCCCAGCACCGCAGCCCCCTCTGAATTCAGGTGCAATCCATCGCAAGAAGAATAAAGTATGAGTGCGCTGTCAGCGGCAGCCAGTATGGGGGAGGTCAGCCCCCAAATGAATAGACAATAGATGACGCCTGACTGAGAAGTCCACCCAGTGTTCCAGGAACATAAACCCCTCCTTCCTACACCAGTCTCTAAGCCACACATTTACCTCCGTGATCTCCCTCTGCCTCCCTGGGCTAGCACATGGCAATGGTAATTTCTCTGACGTCCTAGTGGATGCTGGGAACTCCGTAAGGACCATGGGGAATAGCAGGCTCCGAAGGAGGCTGGGCACTCTAGAAATATCTTAGACTACCTGGTGTGCACTGGCTCCTCCCACTATGACCCTCCTCCAAGCCTCAGTTAGATTTCGTGCCCGGCCGAGGTTGGATGCACACTAGGGGCTCTCCTGAGCTCTTAGAAAGTAATAGTCTTAGATTTTTTTATTTTCAGTGAGACCTGCTGGCAACAGGCTCACTGCAACGAGGGACTAAGGGGAGAAGAAGCAAACTCGCCTGCTTGCAGCCGGATTGGGCTTCTTAGGCTACTGGACACCATTAGCTCCAGAGGGATCGACCGCAGGCCCAGCCTTGATGTTCGGTCCCGGAGCCGCGCCGCCGTCCCCCTTACAGAGCCAGAAGCAAGAAGATGGTCCGGAAAATCGGCGGCATGAAGACTCTGTCTTCACCAAGGTAGCGCACAGCACTGCAGCTGTGCGCCATTGCTCCTCTCTCACACTTCACACTCCGGTCACTGAGGGTGCAGGGCGCTGGGAGGGGGCGCCCTGAGGCAGCAATAAAAACACCTTGGCTGGCTAAAATACCTCAATATATAGCCCCAGGGGCTATATATGAGGTAAATACCCCTGCCAAAATTCCATAAAAAGCGGGAGAATAGGCCGCGATAAAGGGGCGGAGCCTATCTCCTCAGCACACTGGCGCCATTTTTCCCTCACAGCTCCGCTGGAAGGAAGCTCCCTGGCTCTTCCCTGCAATCTACAGTACCAGTAAGAGGGAAAAGAGAGGGGGGGGCATTAAATTTGGCAGTATATACATTATATTTTATTGAAAAGCAGCTATTAGGGACATAACTCAGTTAGTCCCTGTATATATATAGCGCTCTGGTGTGTGCTGGCATACTCTTACTCTGTCCCCCCAAAGGGCTTTTTGTGGGTCCTGTCCTCTGTTTGAGCATTCCCTGTGTGTGTGGAGTGTGTCGGTACGGCTGTGTCGACATGTTTGAGGAGGATAATGATGTGGAGGGGGAGCAGATGCCTTTAGCAGGGATGTCATCCCCTGGGGGGCAGACACCTGAGTGGATGAGTTTATGGCAGGAAATAAGTGCACGTATAGACTCCTTACATAAAGAATTTGACGACATGCCGACTGTGGGACAGCCGAGTCTTCAGCTCGTGCCTGTCCAGGTGTCTCAAAAGTCATCAGGGGCTCTGAAACGCCCGCTATCTCAGATGGCACAAGTAGATGTCGACACGGATACTGACACCAGTGTCGACGACGATGAGTCAAATTTAATGCCCGTTAAGGCCATTCACTGCATGATTGAGGCAATGAAAGAGGTGTTAAATATTTCTGATTTACATCCAGGTACCACAAAAAAGGGTATTATGTTTGGGGAGAAAAAACTACCTGTAGTTTTTCCCCCGTCAGATGAATTAAATGAAGTGTGTGAAGAAGCGTGGGCTTCCCCTGATAAGAAATTGGTAATTCCTAAGAAGATACTAATGGCGTTCCCTTTCCCGCCAGAGGATAGGTTACGTTGGGAAACACCCCCTAGGGTGGATAAAGCGCTCACACGTTTGTCTAAAAAGGTGGCACTACCGTCCCAGGATACGGCCGCCCTTAAGGAACCTGCTGATAGAAAGCAGGAGGCGATCCTGAAGTCTGTATATACACACTCAGGCATTATACTCAGACCAGCTATTGCGTCAGCATGGATGTGCAGTGCTGCCGCTGCGTGGTCAGATAAATTGTCAGAAAATATTGACACAGTAGACAGAGACACGATTCTGCTAACAATTGACCATATCAAAGACTCAGTCTTATACATGAGAGATGCACAGAGGGAAATCTGCTGGCTGGCATCTAAAGTAAGTGCATTATCCATCTCTGCTAGGAGATGCTTATGGACTCGCCAGTGGACAGGAGATGCAGATTCCAAGAGGCACATGGAAGTTTTGCCTTATAAAGGGGAGGAATTATTTGGGGATGGTCTCTCCGACCTAGTTTCCACAGCAACGTCTGGGAAGTCAGCATTTCTACCCCATGTCCCCTCACAGCCTAAGAAGGCGCCATTTTATCAGGTTCAGTCCTTTCGGACCCAGAAAAACAAGCGTGGAAAAGGAGGGTCTTTTCTGTCAAGAAGCAGAGGCAGGGGAAAAAGGCTGCAGCAAACAGCAGGTTCCCAGGAACAAAAGTCCTCCCCCGCTTCCTCTTCCAAGTCCGCCGCATGACGGTGGGGCTCCACAGGCGGAGCCAGGTACGGTGGGGGCCCGCCTCATGAATTTCAGCAATCAGTGGGCTCGCTCACAGGTGGATCCCTGGATCCTTCAAATAGTATCTCAGGGATACAAGCTGGAATTCGAGGCGGCTCCACCCCACCGGTTCCTAAAATCCGCCTTGCCGATTGCTCCCTCAGACAGGGATGCGGTGCTAGCAGCGATTCACAAGCTGTATTCCCAGCAGGTGATAATCAGGGTACCCTTACTT
The DNA here is from genome assembly GCF_028390025.1 of Pseudophryne corroboree. Lineage (NCBI taxonomy): Eukaryota > Metazoa > Chordata > Amphibia > Anura > Myobatrachidae > Pseudophryne > Pseudophryne corroboree. The sequence goes on along the minus strand of NW_026967575.1, from coordinate 23,783 downwards.
CAACAAGGCCGGGGTTACTATTCCACACTATTTGTGGTGCCGAAACCGGACGGTTCGGTGAGACCCATTTTAAATTTGAAATCCTTGAACACATACATAAAAAAATTCAAGTTCAAGATGGAATCGCTCAGGGCGGTTATTGCAAGCCTGGACGAGGGGGATTACATGGTATCCCTGGACATCAAGGATGCTTACCTGCATGTCCCCATTTACAATCCTCACCAGGAGTACCTCAGATTTGTGGTACAGGATTGCCATTACCAATTCCAGACGCTGCCGTTTGGACTCTCCACGGCACCGAGGGTATTTACCAAGGTTATGGCGGAAATGATGATACTCCTTCGAAAAAAGGGAGTTTTAATTATCCCATACTTGGACGATCTCCTAATAAAGGCACGATCCAAGGAACAGTTGTTAGTGGGAGTAGCACTATCTCAGGAAGTGCTGCGCCAGCACGGCTGGATTCTGAATATCCCAAAGTCACAGCTGGTCCCCACGACACGTCTAATGTTCCTGGGAATGATTCTGGACACAGTCCAGAAAAAAGTGTTTCTCCCGGAGGAGAAAGCCAGGGAGTTGTCTTCTCTAGTCAGAGACCTCCTAAAACCAAAACAGGTATCGGTGCATCACCGCACGTGCGTCCTGGGAAAGATGGTAGCTTCTTACGAAGCAATTCCATTCGGCAGGTTCCATGCCAGAATTTTTCAGTGGGACCTGTTGGACAAGTGGTCCGGATCGCATCTTCAGATGCATCGCTTGATAACCCTGTCCCCAAGAACCAGGGTGTCTCTTCTGTGGTGGCTGCAGAGTGCTCATCTTCTGGAGGGCCGCAGATTCGGCATACAGGACTGGGTCCTGGTGACCACGGATGCCAGCCTACGAGGCTGGGGGGCAGTCACAAAGGGAAGAAACTTCCAAGGACTATGGTCAAGTCAGGAGACTGCCCTTCACATAAATATTCTGGAACTAAGGGCCATTTACAATGCCCTAAGTCAAGCAAAATCCCTGCTCCTACACCAGCCGGTGCTGATCCAGTCAGACAACATCACGGCAGTCGCCCATGTGAATCGACAGGGCGGCACAAGAAGCAGGATGGCAATGGCAGAAGCCACAAGAATTCTCCGATGGGCGGAGAATCATGTACTAGCACTGTCAGCAGTGTTCATCCCGGGAGTGGACAACTGGGAAGCAGACTTTCTCAGCAGGCACGACCTCCACCCGGGAGAGTGGGGACTTCATCCAGAAGTCTTCCAAATGATTGTAAATCAATGGGGTCGTCCACAGGTGGACATGATGGCGTCCCGCCTAAACAAAAAACTAGAGAGGTATTGCGCCAGGTCAAGAGACCCTCAGGCAGTAGCTGTGGACGCTCTAGTGACACCGTGGGTGTACCGGTCAGTTTATGTGTTCCCTCCTCTACCTCTCATACCAAAAGTATTGAGAATAATAAGAAAGCGAGGAGTAAACACAATTCTCGTGGTTCCGGATTGGCCAAGAAGAGCGTGGTACCCGGAACTTCAAGAGATGATCTCAGAGGACCCGTGGTCTCTGCCGCTCAGACAAGACCTGCTACAGCAGGGGCCCTGTCTGTTCCAAGACTTAGCGCGGCTGCGTTTGACGGCATGGCGGTTGAACGCCGGATCCTGAAGGAAAAGGGCATTCCGGAGGAAGTCATTCCTACGCTTATTAAAGCCAGGAAAGTGGTCACAGCAACTCATTATCACCGCATATGGCGGAAGTATGTTGCATGGTGTGAGGCCGAAAAGGCCCCAACGGAGGAATTTCAACTAGGTCGATTTCTGCATTTCCTGCAAGCAGGAGTAAATATGGGCCTAAAACTGGGCTCCATTAAGGTACAGATCTCGGCTCTGTCGATTTTCTTTAAAAAAGAACTAGCTTCAGTACCTGAAGTTCAGACGTTTGTTAAAGGAGTGCTGCATATTCAGCCCCCGTTTGTGCCCCCTGTGGCACCTTGGGATCTCAACGTGGTGTTGAGTTTCTTAAAATCACATTGGTTTGAACCACTAAAAACCGTGGATCTGAAATATCTCACGTGGAAGGTGGTTATGTTATTGGCCTTGGCTTCTGCCAGGCGAGTATCAGAATTGGCGGCTTTGTCTTGTAAAAGCCCTTATCTGATTTTCCATATGGATAGGGCAGAATTGAGGACTCGTCCCCAGTTTCTCCCAAAGGTGGTGTCAGCGTTTCACCTGAACCAGCCTATTGTGGTGCCTGCGGCTACTAGGGACTTGGAGGACTCCAAGTTGCTAGACGTTGTCAGGGCACTGAAAATATATGTTTCCAGAACGGCTAGAGTCAGAAAATCTGACTCGCTGTTTATCCTATATGCACCCAACAAGCTGGGTGCTCCTGCTTCTAAGCAGACTATTGCTCGTTGGATTTGTAATACAATTCAGCTTGCACATTCTGTGGCAGGCCTGCCACAGCCAAAATCTGTCAATGCCCATTCCACAAGGAAGGTGGGCTCATCTTGGGCGGCTGCCCGAGGGGTCTCGGCTTTACAACTTTGCCGAGCTGCTACTTGGTCAGGGGCAAACACATTTGCAAAATTCTATAAATTTGATACCCTGGCTGAGGAGGACCTGGAGTTCTCTCATTCGGTGTTGCAGAGTCATCCGCACTCTCCCGCCCGTTTGGGAGCTTTGGTATAATCCCCATGGTCCTTACGGAGTTCCCAGCATCCACTAGGACGTCAGAGAAAATAAGAATTTACTCACCGGTAATTCTATTTCTCGTAGTCCGTAGTGGATGCTGGGCGCCCATCCCAGGTGCGGTTTATCTGCAATACTTGTACATAGTTATTGTTAACTAAATCAGGTTATTGTTGAGCCATCTGTTGAGAGGCTCTGTTGTTTCATACTGTTACCTGGGTTTCATATCACGAGTTGTACGGTGTGATTGGTGTGGCTGGTATGAGTCTTACCCGGGATTCAAAATCCTTCCTTATTATGTCAGCTCGTCCGGGCACAGTATCCTAACTGAGGCTTGGAGGAGGGTCATAGTGGGAGGAGCCAGTGCACACCAGGTAGTCTAAGATCTTTCTACAGTGCCCAGCCTCCTTCGGAGCCCGCTATTCCCCATGGTCCTTATGGAGTTCCCAGCATCCACTACGGACTACTAGAAATAGAATTACCGGTGAGTAAATTCTTATTATTTCAGAGAATATTACCCTAGATGTCCTTGCCTTAAGTTTCTTGCCTAAGTCCCTATAGTCTTTCTTAAGGACATCCTACCTGCCACTAACTTTGTCATTGGTGCCAACATGCACCAAGACCGCCGAGTCTTTACCAGCCCTTCCCAACAATCTATCTACCCTGTCCGCGATGTGCCGTACCCGAGCACCCAGAAGACAGCAGACTGTACGGCGATCACGGTCCCAGTAGCAGATTGCCCTGTCTTCCTGATAATAGAATCCCCTACCACCACAATCTGACTAGCTACCTTACTATCTTTTTTCCCATCTGTTCCGGGGGGACAGCTCTTCTGGTTGCTAGAGGAAACTGTCTCCTCTGGTTCCGTCATTTCCTCACTGCCATCCTCAGAATCTTCATCCAATCGGGTGAATTTATTGGGGTTTGGCAGATCGGAGATGTCCTGTCTTCCCCTCCCCCTCTTCTTCTTCCTTCTAACCATGACCCAGCTGTCTACCTGATCTTCCTCGTCTACCAGTGATCCCCCTGCAACTCCTCCACCATTCTGTGTAAACTTTGCTCGAGATTGTGAATGCTCCTCGGTCGCATAACGATCCGCTCTAGATCAGTTACCTGGGCTTCCAGGACGGCCGTACGCTCACATCTCGCACAGATGTACCCACACTCGGACTGTTGTGTCAGGTGCTCATACATCATGCACGACACGCACTGAGTGAGATTCCCAATCTCGGCCACACCCATTTTTTTATTAGTGCTAACTCCCTGTTACCTTCAGAAAATCAAAAAGAGGGGACAATCAATATATAAGGAATATATAAGGAACAATAAATAAATAAAATAAAGGAATAAGGGACAATAAATAAATAAAAATATATATAAATAAATGGATAGGATAAGGATAAATTTAGTACAAAGACAGGGACTCAACAATAAAATGCAGTAATGGACAAAGGAAGACAATCAGTTATACAACACAGTGGGAAAAGCTAATAGGGAAAGTTAATACTTATCTGCTCCACTGATCTGTGCACAGAAGTTGTTCTCCCCAGCTGCAGGCTCCCTTCCCCACCGGCTGCTGGCTCCCTCCGGCCGCTGCTTCCTCCTGGCTGCTGGCTCTCCCTGGCTGCTGGCTTCCCCCTTGCTGCCGGCTTCTGGCTCCCCTGGCTTGCGGCTCTAGCACCTCGCCGCTCCGTCCTTGTGTGCACCCTTGTGTGTGCGTGCCCAATGTCACTTCTGGTTCCAGTCGCTCGATGCTCTATCTCAGTAATAGGTTTCTCCTACATACTTGAAATGTATTTGTAGTTGATTACGTGCTCATATTGATTATTATACTAATGTATAACCTGTGACTGCTGAATTTACTATAATTCTATCCGTTTTTTTCTGTCTATTCCGATCTTCAATACTTGTACAAAGCAGGTTAGAGTCGGATTTTATGTCACTTTAACAAAATTTAAAGTGATTACAGTCGCAAATTGTGTAGTACACTGTGCAAGTGTGTGATTATTTATCATGTCTAAGAGCGGCAAGGATGAGGAAAATACACTCACAGCAGCACCAATACTCATATCATGTTTGTCAAAGCTGGTTAACCTCTCAGGATCTGGTTCAGAATTTTTTTTTAGCTTTCACCAAAGTCTCTCTCTGCAAGTTGAACCCCCATGGGCTACCTTTGTACAGACCTTTATCCAGTGTAGCTGAGTGGATAATTCCAACTTCTGTACCAGGGATAGGTTACACTATTAACCCTTACATGCAGCATTCCACCTGGGGTTTATCACATCCAGCAGGGAGGCAGCAGCCTCTCAACAAAACAGGCTGAAAGGCCAGTGGTAAGTAAAGCACATAGACATGAAACAACATCTTCACAGTCTACACATGCTTCAGATGAGGATTCTTTGGAGAAAGAAGACTCATTACACTCTGGTTCTGCATACAAAGATGAGGAGGAAGGTCTCAGCTCAGTGGACATATCTGAGTTAATTAATGTGATGAAAGCCATGTTATCATTATAAGAATCAGCAGAGCCTGTGTTAAAATCCAAGTCAACTGTGTCTAAATGTCCCAAAACAGTCAGGACTGAGTTTCCTGGGTCAGAACAGCTGAAGGAAATTATGGAAGAGGCTTGGGCTACTCTCAGTAAGAAATGTAGAATTCCAAGGAAATGGAATTCCAATTATCCTCTTCTGGCTGAGGACTTTTTAAACAGGGAGGTGGCCCCCAAAGTAGATCTGCATGTCATTCGGTTACTGGGAATATCTACATTACCTCTGCCTTCAACATCATTAAATGTCATGGATAGGAGAGTTGATGGTTTTCTAAAAAAAACATTTTTTTCCCTGTCTGGGGCAATCAGAAGACCAGTCATGGCTTCAGCCTGGCTGGCAAAAAGCAGTGGCTGCCTGGGCTGATGCATTGGAAATGGATCTTTCAATTGCATATAGAGAGCAAAAATCTCATGTAGCACATATCAAACAGGCTGCAATGTTTTTGGAAGAAGCAGCCTTGAATATGGGTACTATTGCCTCTCGGGCATCAGCTTTAGCAGTAGCCACTCGCAGAGCAGTTTCGCTACGTATATGGGTGGTCATTCCGAGTTGTTCACTCGGAAGCTGCTTTTAGCAGTTTTGCACACGCTAAGCCGCGCCTACTGGGAGTGAATCTTAGCTTATCAAATTTGCGAACAAAAGATTTGCAATATTGCGAAAAGACTTCTCTGTGCAGTTTCTGAGTAGCTCGAGACTTACTCTGCCAGTGCGATCAGTTCAGTGCTTGTCGTTCCTGGTTTGACGTCACAAACACACCCAGTGTTCGCCCACACACTCCTCCGTTTCTCCAGCCACTCCCGCGTTTTCCCAGAAACTGTAGCGTTTTTTCAAACACTCCCATAAAACGTCCAGTTTCCACCCAGAAACACCCACTTCCTGTCAATCACACTCCGATCTCCAGAACGATGAAAAAATCTTGTAATGCCGTGAGTAAAATACCAATCTTCATAGCAAATTTACTTGGCGCAGTCGCAGTGCGAACATTGCGCATGCGCAATTAGCGGAAAATCGCTGCGATGCGAAGAAAATTACTGAGCGAACAACTCGGAATGAGGGCCATAGAAAGCTGATTCAGAATCCAAAAAGGTTTTGGAGTCTTTACCTTTTACTGGAGATATTCTTTTTGGTAAAGACTTATCCAGTATCTTGGAGTCAGAAGCAGACTCCAAAAAAGTGAAGTTTCCTTCCACATACAAATTCAAGCCTAAAGTTCTGGCTTTTCAGCCCTTTCCGTCTCAAGTGAAAACAAAAGAAAACAGTCCCAATACAACAAGTCTGGTGTTAAAGCCGAATTATAATAATAATAGAGAGTTCTCCATTGTGATGATATCAGTGGCGTAACTAGAAATTTATCTCCCCCAAGCCAAAAAATTATTCGGCGCCCCCCCCCCCCCCCCCCCCATCATTTGGAGCAATAAAGGGGTCAATATGCTCGCAGCAAAAAAAGGGGTGTGGCTTCGTTGGAGTGGGCGTGGTTTCATTGGAATGGGCGTGGCATTGCAGGAAAAAACTACCTTATACCCCAGTTTTGCAACCTGCATGCCCAGACGTTTGCCACCACAGGAAAGAAAAATAATCCTGATTCATGCCCCTTACATTGTAATTTTTCCTCCTTATAGTAATGCCCAGTATACATTATGTCACATACTGCAATGGCCCTTAGACATTATGCCACACACAATAATGCACATGACACAGTATGCACACACCATAATGCCCCTGACACATTATGCCACACACCGTAATGCCTGTGACACATTATGACAGGAATCGCAATGCCCATTATACATTATGCTACACACTGCACTGCCCCTGATACATTATAGCACATACAATGTCTGTGACACATTATGACACACACTGCAATGTCCGTGATACATTATACCACACACTGCAATGCCCGATACATTATAGCACATACAATGCCTGTGACACATTATGCCACACACTGCAATGACCTTGAGACATTATACCACAATGCCCGTGATATAGTATACCATACACCGTAATGCCTGTGACACATCGCAATGCCCATTATACCCTATGCCACACACCGCAATGCCCGTTATATATTATGCCACACTGCAATGACCCTGAGACATTATACCACATACCACAATGCCCGTGATATAGTATACCACACACCGTAATGCCTGACACATTATGACACACACCGCAATGTCCGTGATACATTATGCCACACACTGCAATGACCCTGAGACATTATACCACATATCACAATGCCCGCGATATAGTATACCATACACCGTAATGCCTGTGACACATTATGACACACACCGCAATGTCCGTGGTACATTATGCCACACACCGTAATGCCCATTACACATTAAGTCCTACAGTAAGGCTTCTAATTACTTTTCAATTACCTGCTCATTGTCAGGGGTTTCATGCACTTGGTGTCATGCTCGTTGCCATGGGTTTCATGCTCTTGGTTCCATGCACGGTGCCAGGGGTTGTCATGCTCGTTGCCAGGGGTTTCATGCACTGGGTGTCATGCTCGTTGCCAGGGGCTTCATGCACTGGGTGTCATGCTCGTTGCTAGGAGGTAGTCCTTGTTGCTAGGGCTGTGCTCCCAGTGCCACATATGTCCCCAGTGCCAGATATTCCCCCACGGTGCCAGGTACTCACATGCCCCCAGTGCCAAATATAGCCCCCCCATGTGCCAGGTACACATATGCCTCCCCAGTGCCAGATATTCCCCCACAGTGCCACATATGCCCCCAGTGACAGATATTCCCCCCCAGTGCTATATATGCCCCCAGTGCCAGATATTGCCCCCCCTGTGCCATATATGCCCCCAGTGCCAGATATTCCCCCCAGTGCCACATTTGCCCCAGTGCCAGATATCCCCCCCCGTGCCACATATGTCCCCAGTGCCAGATATTCCCCCCAGTGCCATAAATGTCCCCAGTGCCAGATATTCCCCCCCCCCCTCCCTGCCAAATATGCCCCCAGTGCCAGATATTCCCCCCAGTGCCATAAATGTCCCCAGTGCCAGATATTCCCCCCAGTGCCAGATATTCCCCCAGTGCCAGATATGCCCCCAGTGCTATATATCCCCCCAGTGCCAGATATGCCCCATCAGTGCGTCGTCGTCCCCCTTCCTCCGCCGCCGCTCCCCCGCTGTTAGGAGGGACACGGAGGGCACAGTGCGCGCCTCTCCTGTGTCCCTCCTGTGTCTCCGGCGGCTGCGGGTCACTGTAATAAAGGAAGTGCTCACGAACGGCACTTCCTTTATGAGACCTGCGGCCGCCGGAGACCCAGGAGGGACACAGGGAGGCGCGCACTGTGCCCTCCGTGTCCCTCCTAACAGCAGGGGAGGAAACGAGACCGCAGACTGACATGCGGACGCTCGTCCGCATGTCAGTCTGCACTAAATCAGTGGCGCCCCCGCAGCCCTCGCCCCCAAGCCACCGCGAGGGCTGCGGGGGCAGTAGTTACGCCACTGGATGATATTCAGCATATAGAATTTATTATCAAAGAGGGAACCTCTCCCAATATTCTGCACAGAGGAGCCTGGACCAAGACAGAATTCATCAATGAGCCTGTGTCTTTAGAACACTGACTTTACATTATTTATACCATAACACTATACAATTATTCAGAGCTTATTTACAAACAAGGCGTACATATAGATTAAATCATGGAGATACATTGGTTGATGAAATACCAAATATGGTCAGATTAGCTAATTAAAGAGAGTGGTTTTATCCATAAGATGGCAGACTTGTCATGAAGCTTGAATCTCCTATACATAACAATTAGGTTCTCTGATAGGCTTCGTTGTCATAAAGGTCATTCTTGTTCATAATAACGTGTTGTTTAAAGTGAAGGTCCATCAGATATTCCATGATATGTCCTTGTTCTGCCACAAAGTCTCATACAATATCATTGAGCTCTCGTTATCTACACAAAGGCCTTGCTACTAGCCACATAAACACCTAAACAAATGATGCTCAAGGGTTGTGGGAGAATATTACTCTGTGCATAGTAACTCTATACTAAAAGAAGACCCTGTTTAAGGGAACATTAGAATACCAAGAATCATAGCACAATTAATGAGACAATACAGGATATTTGACTTAACTTCAACATTCCACCGTTTTGTTTAATCTCTAAACAACTATCATATAATAAATCAAATATTCACCATGTTTAAATTATTTGTCTGGTGATGAGTGGAGTAGTGTGAGATGTGAGATAGAATAAGGAAAACCCGTTCTCTGGATACAATCGCTGGCACTAGTCCACTGAGTATCGATGCGAAAAGTCTCAACCCTCCCGAAAACTTGTATAGATAAGAGAAATGGAAGAGGTAGCGACAGAACATGTTGTTTCTTTACCCTGGCTATAGGTTGAGGTTCTTCTTGCTGTGTGTGTGTATGAAGCAAAAGCATGTACGCACCTATTAAGTGTATATTTCTGTCAGTGTGATCATGTGTGGGCTACCGCAGTGTAGGTAACCGGGGTCATCACCATAAGATTAGTTTTTGGCTTTCTTTGGGTGGTTAGTATTTTGCCACACTGTCGACCAAGGGCCGGCAGACATTTGATGCTCACATAGATTATGAGAATTATAAGAATTATGATCATGACATAATGTAACACTTGATATAGCCACTTAGAAATACTAGCTCCCATCCATCCAAAAAGATCCAATCAGCCGATTGGTTCATGTGTTCCTGTAAATCTTGTAGTAATTTTTTAATATCTCAGATAATTACAATCCCATTGAACAGAAGGTTATTCTGTTCAATGGGATTGTAATTATCTGAGATATTAAAACACATTCCTTTAAATTGTTCCCCTCCGCTACCTTCTCTGAGCAGTAACTAATGGCTACTCAATATTGAATCATACCTTCTCTGATGTCTCTCAGTTCTTCATTAATGAGTCCTATAGAGGTGCTTGTAGCCTTTATATTTTTAGCTAGTCCATAAAAGTAAAACTTCCTAGGTCTATTACAAGTCTATATAGTAAGCCAAAAGGCATATCAGTAAGGGTATTTTTTTTATAGTAAATTAATTGTAAATCATAGTATTTTAGCTCTATAACCACGAGATATAAATAAATACTTTTGGTAAGCATGTCTCAATTGATAAGTGATATATTTCTTCTTCTGCTCAAGTACATATTCATCAGTATCTTATCAAAACATAATTTTGTACATATTCCTAGTGTCATTATATCTTCATATGCCATGGCCAGTGTGGGGAACATACTATATGTTTATGTTATTTTCCTTAAGCCTTTATGGATCATGGGTGTAGGGAGAAATGTCATCAGTCACATAGAACCCACAGGTGAATTGTTACCTTACTTGCCACAGTACCAGGAACCTAATTCAGCTCCCCGTCCTGTCCCCCCCCTTGTTCGACCAAGTATGAAGTGTATACAGTATATAATATCTGCCATCCAATCTACTATGAGCAGGTCTATTCTTAAACATACACCTTATAGGGATTTGCAATTCTTCCACTTTACCATCCATACCAAACAAGGCATGGAACTATTTACTGTCCCTTAAACAGTGCCTCCAAATTTATGGTGAGATCATCCCCCCTCGTTGGTGCTATTAGCCTCTCCAGGTGGGCTTCTCTCAGCAACAAGTTCTGCAGATGGAGGTAGTCTTTGGCATGGTCCTTCCCCAATTATCTATAAGGAGACCTGAAAAGAGAATTGCGGACCATTCATAAACTCACCAGGCTTCATATCATGCCAGCTGCTCCCAACACTGCTGTTTGCCTGTGAGGAGACTGTGCCCTGGTGGATCTTCCTGAACAACTTTTTTTTTCCCCTTTCAGGCATGGATACTTTTGTTCTATACAATGTGGCTAACCAGTGCTTTTGGCTGACTGCTAAACACTTTACAACATACTAAGACATTTTTCCTACAGGGTGGATTGATTCATTCTGTATAGCCTGGGAAAGGTCCTTGTGTAGAGCAGGGTGTGAGGATACGGATTCTCTGATCACTCAGGTAAACAGTTTAGTAAAGTGGCAAATGCCCTTTATTGTAAAAATACACACACAGTACACAAAACAGTAACTATTACATGCCAGGATGGTATCTTACTTACTAAGTCCCCACAGTAGTTTAGAATTACAGTCTCCTGATGTCACTGCCAGCAGTAGTTCTGTGTCCCCTGGTCTGGGATACCAGCTCACACAGTGCCCTTTGCCATTGACGGCACCGCAATGCCTAGTCAGTGTTTCCACTCCAGAGGTACATCCACTCTCTCTGACCTTCTGTGTAGATCTCACCCTCCCCAGAAGAGCTCACTCTTGTTATATCCTCCCCTGTCTATTCGTCACACAAGCTGGTCCATCAGGAGGTCACAGAGGAGATGAGGTGTCTGGGCTCCTGCACACAATGGGGTGTATGTGATCAGATTGCCTGCAGCTCCATACATAAATTGTTTACTACTGAACCTACTCCTCCTAATCACATCTGATTGTACAGCTAGGGGACTTACATTACACAATGGGGTGTATAGGATCATATTACCTGCAGCCCCATACATAACCTGGTTACTACTTACCTGCTCCTCCTAATCACATCTGATTGTACAGCTAGGGGACTTACATTACACAATGGGGTGTATAGGATCATATTACCTGCAGCTCCATACATAACCTGGTTACTACTTACCTGCTCCTCCTAATCACATCTGACTGTACAGCTAGGGGACTTACATTACACAATGGGGTGTATAGGATCATATTACCTGCAGCTCCATACATAACCTGGTTACTACTTACCTGCTCCTCCTAATCACATCTGACTGTACAGCTAGGGGACTTACATTACACAATGGGGTGTATAGGATCATATTACCTGCAGCTCCATACATAACCTGGTTACTACTTACCTGCTCCTCCTAATCACATCTGAGTGTACAGCTAGGGGACTTACATTACACAATGGGGTGTATAGGGTCATATTACCTGCAGCTCCATACATAACCTGGTTACTACTTACCTGCTCCTCCTAATCACATCTGATTGTACAGCTAGGGGACTTACATTACACAATGGGGTGTATAGGATCATATTACCTGCAGCTCCATACATAACCTGGTTACTACTTACCTGCTCCTCCTAATCACATCTGATTGTACAGCTAGGGGACTTACATTACACAATGGGGTGTATAGGATCATATTACCTGCAGCCCCATACATAACCTGGTTACTACTTACCTGCTCCTCCTAATCACATCTGATTGTACAGCTAGGGGACTTACATTACACAATGGGGTGTATAGGATCATATTACCTGCAGCCCCATACATAACCTGGTTACTACTTACCTGCTCCTCCTAATCACATCTGACTGTACAGCTAGGGGACTTACATTACACAATGGGGTGTATAGGATCATATTACCTGCAGCTCCATACATAACCTGGTTACTACTTACCTGCTCCTCCTAATCACATCTGATTGTACAGCTAGGGGACTTACATTACACAATGGGGTGTATAGGATCATATTACCTGTAGCTCCATACATAAATTGTTTACTACTGAACCTACTCCTCCTAATCACATCTGATTGTACAGCAAGGGACTTACATTACACAATGGGGTGTATAGGATCATATTACCTGCAGCCCCATACATAACCTGGTTACTACTTACCTGCTCCTCCTAATCACATCTGACTGTACAGCTAGGGGACTTACATTACACAATGGGGTGTATAGGATCATATTACCTGCAGCTCCATACATAACCTGGTTACTACTTACCTGCTCCTCCTAATCACATCTGATTGTACAGCTAGGGGACTTACATTACACAATGGGGTGTATAGGATCATATTACCTGCAGCCCCATACATAACCTGGTTACTACTTACCTGCTCCTCCTAATCACATCTGACTGTACAGCTAGGGGACTTACATTACACAATGGGGTGTATAGGATCATATTACCTGCAGCTCCATACATAACCTGGTTACTACTTACCTGCTCCTCCTAATCACATCTGAGTGTACAGCTAGGGGACTTACATTACACAATGGGGTGTATAGGATCATATTACCTGCAGCTCCATACATAACCTGGTTACTACTTACCTGCTCCTCCTAATCACATCTGAGTGTACAGCTAGGGGACTTACATTACACAATGGGGTGTATAGGATCATATTACCTGCAGCTCCATACATAACCTGGTTACTACTTACCTGCTCCTCCTAATCACATCTGATTGTACAGCTAGGGGACTTACATTACACAATGGGGTGTATAGGATCATATTACCTGCAGCTCCATACATAAATTGTTTACTACTGAACCTACTCCTCCTAATCACATCTGATTGTACAGCTAGGGGACTTACATTACACAATGGGGTGTATAGAATCATATTACCTGCAGCTCCATACATAACCTGGTTACTACTTACCTGCTCCTCCTAATCACATCTGACTGTACAGCTAGGGGACTTACATTACACAATGGGGTATATAGGATCATATTACCTGCAGCTCCATACATAACCTGGTTACTACTTACCTGCTTCTCCTAATCACATCTGACTGTACAGCTAGGGGACTTACATTACACAATGGGGTGTATAGGGTCATATTACCTGCAGCTCCATACATAACCTGGTTACTACTTACCTGCTCCTCCTAATCACATCTGACTGTACAGCTAGGGGAGTTACATTACACAATGGGGTGTATAGGATCATATTACCTGCAGCTCCATACATAACCTGGTTACTACTTACCTGCTCCTCCTAATCACATCTGAGTGTACAGCTAGGGGACTTACATTACACAATGGGGTGTATAGGATCATATTACCTGCAGCCCCATACATAACCTGGTTACTACTTACCTGCTCCTCCTAATCACATCTGATTGTACAGCTAGGGGACTTACATTACACAATGGGGTGTATAGGATCATATTACCTGCAGCTCCATACATAACCTGGTTACTACTTACCTGCTCCTCCTAATCACATCTGACTGTACAGCTAGGGGAGTTACATTACACAATGGGGTGTATAGGATCATATTACCTGCAGCTCCATACATAACCTGGTTACTACTTACCTGCTCCTTCTAATCACATCTGAGTGTACAGCTAGGGGACTTACATTACACAATGGGGTGTATAGGATCATATTACCTGCAGCTCCATACATAACCTGGTTACTACTTACCTGCTCCTCCTAATCACATCTGAGTGTACAGCTAGGGGACTTACATTACACAATGGGGTGTATAGGATCATATTAACTGCAGCTCCATACATAACCTGGTTACTACTTACCTGCTCCTCCTAATCACATCTGATTGTACAGCTAGGGGAGTTACATTACACAATGGGGTGTATAGGATCATATTACCTGCAGCCCCATACATAACCTGGTTACTACTTACCTGCTCCTCCTAATCACATCTGATTGTACAGCTAGGGGACTTACATTACACAATGGGGTGTATAGGGTCATATTACCTGCAGCTCCATACATAACCTGGTTACTACTTACCTGCTCCTCCTAATCACATCTGATTGTACAGCTAGGGGACTTACATTACACAATGGGGTGTATAGGATCATATTACCTGCAGCCCCATACATAACCTGGTTACTACTTACCTGCTCCTCCTAATCACATCTGAGTGTACAGCTAGGGGACTTACATTACACAATGGGGTGTATAGGATCATATTACCTGCAGCTCCATACATAACCTGGTTACTACTTACGTGCTCCTCCTAATCACATCTGATTGTACAGCTAGGGGACTTACATTACACAATGGGGTGTATAGGATCATATTACCTGCAGCCCCATACATAACCTGGTTACTACTTACCTACTTATCCTAATCACATCTGAGTGTACAGCTAGGGGACTTACATTACACAATGGGGTGTATAGGATCATATTACCTGCAGCCCCATACATAACCTGGTTACTACTTACCTGCTCCTCCTAATCACATCTGACTGTACAGCTAGGGGACTTACATTACACAATGGGGTGTATAGGATCATATTACCTGCAGCCCCATACATAACCTGGTTACTACTTACCTGCTCCTCCTAATCACATCTGATTGTACAGCTAGGGGACTTACATTACACAATGGGGTGTATAGGATCATATTACCTGCAGCCCCATACATAACCTGGTTACTACTTACCTGCTCCTCCTAATCACATCTGATTGTACAGCTAGGGGACTTACATTACACAATGGGGTGTATAGGATCATATTACCTGCAGCCCCATACATAACCTGGTTACTACTTACCTGCTCCTCCTAATCACATCTGAGTGTACAGCTAGGGGACTTACATTACACAATGGGGTGTATAGGATCATATTACCTGCAGCCCCATACATAACCTGGTTACTACTTACCTGCTCCTCCTAATCACATCTGATTGTACAGCTAGGGGACTTACATTACACAATGGGGTGTATAGGATCATATTACCTGCAGCTCCATACATAACCTGGTTACTACTTACCTGCTCCTCCTAATCACATCTGAGTGTACAGCTAGGGGACTTACATTACACAATGGGGTGTATAGGATCATATTACCTGCAGCTCCATACATAACCTGGTTACTACTTACCTGCTCCTCCTAATCACATCTGAGTGTACAGCTAGGGGACTTACATTACACAATGGGGTGTATAGGATCATATTACCTGCAGCTCCATACATAACCTGGTTACTACTTACCTGCTCCTCCTAATCACATCTGAGTGTACAGCTAGGGGACTTACATTACACAATGGGGTGTATAGGATCATATTACCTGCAGCCCCATACATAACCTGGTTACTACTTACCTGCTCCTCCTAATCACATCTGATTGTACAGCTAGGGGACTTACATTACACAATGGGGTGTATAGGATCATATTACCTGCAGCTCCATACATAACCTGGTTACTACTTACCTGCTCCTCCTAATCACATCTGACTGTACAGCTAGGGGACTTACATTACACAATGGGGTATATAGGATCATATTACCTGCAGCTCCATAGATAACCTGGTTACTACTTACCTGCTCCTCCTAATCACATCTGACTGTACAGCTAGGGGAGTTACATTACACAATGGGGTGTATAGGATCATATTACCTGCAGCTCCATACATAACCTGGTTACTACTTACCTGCTCCTCCTAATCACATCTGAGTGTACAGCTAGGGGACTTACATTACACAATGGGGTGTATAGGATCATATTACCTGCAGCCCCATACATAACCTGGTTACTACTTACCTGCTCCTCCTAATCACATCTGAGTGTACAGCTAGGGGACTTACATTACACAATGGGGTGTATAGGATCATATTACCTGCAGCCCCATACATAACCTGGTTACTACTTACCTGCTCCTCCTAATCACATCTGACTGTACAGCTAGGGGACTTACATTACACAATGGGGTGTATAGGATCATATTACCTGCAGCCCCATACATAACCTGGTTACTACTTACCTGCTCCTCCTAATCACATCTGATTGTACAGCTAGGGGACTTACATTACACAATGGGGTGTATAGGATCATATTACCTGCAGCCCCATACATAACCTGGTTACTACTTACCTGCTCCTCCTAATCACATCTGAGTGTACAGCTAGGGGACTTACATTACACAATGGGGTGTATAGGATCATATTACCTGCAGCCCCATACATAACCTGGTTACTACTTACCTGCTCCTCCTAATCACATCTGATTGTACAGCTAGGGGACTTACATTACACAATGGGGTGTATAGGATCATATTACCTGCAGCTCCATACATAACCTGGTTACTACTTACCTGCTCCTCCTAATCACATCTGAGTGTACAGCTAGGGGACTTACATTACACAATGGGGTGTATAGGATCATATTACCTGCAGCTCCATACATAACCTGGTTACTACTTACCTGCTCCTCCTAATCACATCTGAGTGTACAGCTAGGGGACTTACATTACACAATGGGGTGTATAGGATCATATTACCTGCAGCTCCATACATAACCTGGTTACTACTTACCTGCTCCTCCTAATCACATCTGAGTGTACAGCTAGGGGACTTACATTACACAATGGGGTGTATAGGATCATATTACCTGCAGCCCCATACATAACCTGGTTACTACTTACCTGCTCCTCCTAATCACATCTGATTGTACAGCTAGGGGACTTACATTACACAATGGGGTGTATAGGATCATATTACCTGCAGCTCCATACATAACCTGGTTACTACTTACCTGCTCCTCCTAATCACATCTGACTGTACAGCTAGGGGACTTACATTACACAATGGGGTATATAGGATCATATTACCTGCAGCTCCATAGATAACCTGGTTACTACTTACCTGCTCCTCCTAATCACATCTGACTGTACAGCTAGGGGAGTTACATTACACAATGGGGTGTATAGGATCATATTACCTGCAGCTCCATACATAACCTGGTTACTACTTACCTGCTCCTCCTAATCACATCTGAGTGTACAGCTAGGGGACTTACATTACACAATGGGGTGTATAGGATCATATTACCTGCAGCCCCATACATAACCTGGTTACTACTTACCTGCTCCTCCTAATCACATCTCATTGTACAGCTAGGGGACTTACATTACACAATGGGGTGTATAGGATCATATTACCTGCAGCTCCATACATAACCTGGTTACTACTTACCTGCTCCTCCTAATCACATCTGATTGTACAGCTAGGGGACTTACATTACACAATGGGGTGTATAGGATCATATTACCTGCAGCTCCATACATAACCTGGTTACTACTTACCTGCTCCTCCTAATCACATCTGATTGTACAGCTAGGGGACTTACATTACACAATGGGGTGTATAGGATCATATTACCTGCAGCCCCATACATAACCTGGTTACTACTTACCTGCTCCTCCTAATCACATCTGAGTGTACAGCTAGGGGACTTACATTACACAATGGGGTGTATAGGATCATATTACCTGCAGCCCCATACATAACCTGGTTACTACTTACCTGCTCCTCCTAATCACATCTGAGTGTACAGCTAGGGGACTTACATTACACAATGGGGTGTATAGGATCATATTACCTGCAGCTCCATACATAACCTGGTTACTACTTACCTGCTCCTCCTAATCACATCTGAGTGTACAGCTAGGGGACTTACATTACACAATGGGGTGTATAGGATCATATTACCTGCAGCCCCATACATAACCTGGTTACTACTTACCTGCTCCTCCTAATCACATCTGAGTGTACAGCTAGGGGACTTACATTACACAATGGGGTGTATAGGATCATATTACCTGCAGCCCCATACATAACCTGGTTACTACTTACCTGCTCCTCCTAATCACATCTGAGTGTACAGCTAGGGGACTTACATTACACAATGGGGTGTATAGGATCATATTACCTGCAGCCCCATACATAACCTGGTTACTACTTACCTGCTCCTCCTAATCACATCTGACTGTACAGCTAGGGGACTTACATTACACAATGGGGTATATAGGATCATATTACCTGCAGCTCCATACATAACCTGGTTACTACTTACCTGCTCCTCCTAATCACATCTGATTGTACAGCTAGGGGACTTACATTACACAATGGGGTGTATAGGATCATATTACCTGCAGCTCCATACATAACCTGGTTACTACTTACCTGCTCCTCCTAATCACATCTGACTGTACAGCTAGGGGAGTTACATTACACAATGGGGTGTATAGGATCATATTACCTGCAGCTCCATACATAACCTGGTTACTACTTACCTGCTCCTCCTAATCACATCTGAGTGTACAGCTAGGGGACTTACATTACACAATGGGGTGTATAGGATCATATTACCTGCAGCCCCATACATAACCTGGTTACTACTTACCTGCTCCTCCTAATCACATCTGAGTGTACAGCTAGGGGACTTACATTACACAATGGGGTGTATAGGATCATATTACCTGCAGCTCCATACATAACCTGGTTACTACTTACCTGCTCCTCCTAATCACATCTGAGTGTACAGCTAGGGGAGTTACATTACACAATGGGGTGTATAGGATCATATTACCTGCAGCCCCATACATAACCTGGTTACTACTTACCTGCTCCTCCTAATCACATCTGATTGTACAGCTAGGGGACTTACATTACACAATGGGGTGTATAGGATCATATTACCTGCAGCCCCATACATAACCTGGTTACTACTTACCTGCTCCTCCTAATCACATCTGAGTGTACAGCTAGGGGACTTACATTACACAATGGGGTGTATAGGATCATATTACCTGCAGCCCCATACATAACCTGGTTACTACTTACCTGCTCCTCCTAATCACATCTGATTGTACAGCTAGGGGACTTACATTACACAATGGGGTGTATAGGATCATATTACCTGCAGCTCCATACATAACCTGGTTACTACTTACCTGCTCCTCCTAATCACATCTGATTGTACAGCTAGGGGACTTACATTACACAATGGGGTGTATAGGATCATATTACCTGCAGCTCCATACATAACCTGGTTACTACTTACCTGCTCCTCCTAATCACATCTGATTGTACAGCTAGGGGACTTACATTACACAATGGGGTGTATAGGATCATATTACCTGCAGCCCCATACATAACCTGGTTACTACTTACCTGCTCCTCCTAATCACATCTGAGTGTACAGCTAGGGGACTTACATTACACAATGGGGTGTATAGGATCATATTACCTGCAGCCCCATACATAACCTGGTTACTACTTACCTGCTCCTCCTAATCACATCTGAGTGTACAGCTAGGGGACTTACATTACACAATGGGGTGTATAGGATCATATTACCTGCAGCTCCATACATAACCTGGTTACTACTTACCTGCTCCTCCTAATCACATCTGAGTGTACAGCTAGGGGACTTACATTACACAATGGGGTGTATAGGATCATATTACCTGCAGCCCCATACATAACCTGGTTACTACTTACCTGCTCCTCCTAATCACATCTGAGTGTACAGCTAGGGGACTTACATTACACAATGGGGTGTATAGGATCATATTACCTGCAGCCCCATACATAACCTGGTTACTACTTACCTGCTCCTCCTAATCACATCTGAGTGTACAGCTAGGGGACTTACATTACACAATGGGGTGTATAGGATCATATTACCTGCAGCCCCATACATAACCTGGTTACTACTTACCTGCTCCTCCTAATCACATCTGACTGTACAGCTAGGGGACTTACATTACACAATGGGGTATATAGGATCATATTACCTGCAGCTCCATACATAACCTGGTTACTACTTACCTGCTCCTCCTAATCACATCTGATTGTTCAGCTAGGGGACTTACATTACACAATGGGGTGTATAGGATCATATTACCTGCAGCTCCATACATAACCTGGTTACTACTTACCTGCTCCTCCTAATCACATCTGACTGTACAGCTAGGGGAGTTACATTACACAATGGGGTGTATAGGATCATATTACCTGCAGCTCCATACATAACCTGGTTACTACTTACCTGCTCCTCCTAATCACATCTGAGTGTACAGCTAGGGGACTTACATTACACAATGGGGTGTATAGGATCATATTACCTGCAGCCCCATACATAACCTGGTTACTACTTACCTGCTCCTCCTAATCACATCTGAGTGTACAGCTAGGGGACTTACATTACACAATGGGGTGTATAGGATCATATTACCTGCAGCTCCATACATAACCTGGTTACTACTTACCTGCTCCTCCTAATCACATCTGAGTGTACAGCTAGGGGAGTTACATTACACAATGGGGTGTATAGGATCATATTACCTGCAGCCCCATACATAACCTGGTTACTACTTACCTGCTCCTCCTAATCACATCTGATTGTACAGCTAGGGGACTTACATTACACAATGGGGTGTATAGGATCATATTACCTGCAGCCCCATACATAACCTGGTTACTACTTACCTGCTCCTCCTAATCACATCTGAGTGTACAGCTAGGGGACTTACATTACACAATGGGGTGTATAGGATCATATTACCTGCAGCCCCATACATAACCTGGTTACTACTTACCTGCTCCTCCTAATCACATCTGATTGTACAGCTAGGGGACTTACATTACACAATGGGGTGTATAGGATCATATTACCTGCAGCCCCATACATAACCTGGTTACTACTTACCTGCTCCTCCTAATCACATCTGATTGTACAGCTAGGGGACTTACATTACACAATGGGGTGTATAGGATCATATTACCTGCAGCCCCATACATAACCTGGTTACTACTTACCTGCTCCTCCTAATCACATCTGAGTGTACAGCTAGGGGACTTACATTACACAATGGGGTGTATAGGATCATATTACCTGCAGCCCCATACATAACCTGGTTACTACTTACCTGCTCCTCCTAATCACATCTGACTGTACAGCTAGGGGACTTACATTACACAATGGGGTGTATAGGATCATATTACCTGCAGCTCCATACATAACCTGGTTACTACTTACCTGCTCCTCCTAATCACATCTGACTGTACAGCTAGGGGACTTACATTACACAATGGGGTGTATAGGATCATATTACCTGCAGCTCCATACATAACCTGGTTACTACTTACCTGCTCCTCCTAATCACATCTGAGTGTACAGCTAGGGGACTTACATTACACAATGGGGTGTATAGGATCATATTACCTGCAGCCCCATACATAACCTGGTTACTACTTACCTGCTCCTCCTAATCACATCTGATTGTACAGCTAGGGGACTTACATTACACAATGGGGTGTATAGGATCATATTACCTGCAGCTCCATACATAACCTGGTTACTACTTACCTGCTCCTCCTAATCACATCTGACTCTACAGCTAGGGGACTTACATTACACAATGGGGTGTATAGGATCATATTACCTGCAGCTCCATACATAACCTGGTTACTACTTACCTGCTCCTCCTAATCACATCTGACTGTACAGCTAGGGGACTTACATTACACAATGGGGTGTATAGGATCATATTACCTGCAGCCCCATACATAACCTGGTTACTACTTACCTGCTCCTCCTAATCACATCTGAGTGTACAGCTAGGGGACTTACATTACACAATGGGGTGTATAGGATCATATTACCTGCAGCCCCATACATAACCTGGTTACTACTTACCTGCTCCTCCTAATCACATCTGAGTGTACAGCTAGGGGACTTACATTACACAATGGGGTGTATAGGATCATATTACCTGCAGCCCCATACATAACCTGGTTACTACTTACCTGCTCCTCCTAATCACATCTGACTGTACAGCTAGGGGACTTACATTACACAATGGGGTGTATAGGATCATATTACCTGCAGCCCCATACATAACCTGGTTACTACTTACCTGCTCCTCCTAATAACATCTGAGTGTACAGCTAGGGGACTTACATTACACAATGGGGTGTATAGGATCATATTACCTGCAGCCCCATACATAACCTGGTTACTACTTACCTGCTCCTCCTAATCACATCTGAGTGTACAGCTAGGGGACTTACATTACACAATGGGGTGTATAGGATCATATTACCTGCAGCTCCATACATAACCTGGTTACTACTTACCTGCTCCTCCTAATCACATCTGAGTGTACAGCTAGGGGACGTTACATTACACAATGGGGTGTATAGGATCATATTACCTGCAGCCCCATACATAACCTGGTTACTACTTACCTGCTCCTCCTAATCACATCTGATTGTACAGCTAGGGGACTTACATTACACAATGGGGTGTATAGGATCATATTACCTGCAGCCCCATACATAACCTGGTTACTACTTACCTGCTCCTCCTAATCACATCTGAGTGTACAGCTAGGGGACTTACATTACACAATGGGGTGTATAGGATCATATTACCTGCAGCCCCATACATAACCTGGTTACTACTTACCTGCTCCTCCTAATCACATCTGATTGTACAGCTAGGGGACTTACATTACACAATGGGGTGTATAGGATCATATTACCTGCAGCCCCATACATAACCTGGTTACTACTTACCTGCTCCTCCTAATCACATCTGATTGTACAGCTAGGGGACTTACATTACACAATGGGGTGTATAGGATCATATTACCTGCAGCCCCATACATAACCTGGTTACTACTTACCTGCTCCTCCTAATCACATCTGAGTGTACAGCTAGGGGACTTACATTACACAATGGGGTGTATAGGATCATATTACCTGCAGCCCCATACATAACCTGGTTACTACTTACCTGCTCTCCTAATCACATCTGACTGTACAGCTAGGGGACTTACATTACACAATGGGGTGTATAGGATCATATTACCTGCAGCCCCATACATAACCTGGTTACTACTTACCTGCTCCTCCTAATCACATCTGAGTGTACAGCTAGGGGACTTACATTACACAATGGGGTGTATAGGATCATATTACCTGCAGCCCCATACATAACCTGGTTACTACTTACCTGCTCCT